>NC_066850.1:12587328-12825869 GCF_001640805.2 Lates calcarifer
TCTATTTTTTTTATCTGAGAAATAAGGGACGATCACATGATTTACTGACAGTTTGTTAATTTGTGATTTATGCAGTTGACCTCTCTCTATGTCTATAATATGTATATTAAGTGTAAGCATTCTTACATAATCATACATACACACAAATACAAAACACAAAATACACAAACACAGATACAGTGCCCATGTCAGACAATCTGTCTCCTCACTAAATGGGTGACACTGTAATTGTGCCCCTTAAAGTGAATGACTGTTTTTATTTTTTCTTTCCATTTTTTTTTACATTTGTTTCACACTTATTAATATCAAAAAGAAAATGCAAAAGTTAAATAGTCAGTCAATATTTAATTATTATGTGGCTTGGAAAAGTAAAATAAACAGTCAGCTCAATAACCAAGAGGGACTTACAATAAAGTAAAATATTGACTGACAGCTCTTTTGTATTTGTTTTCCACCAAAATATTTGATCTTTCTGGACAATATCCACAGGTGAACATAAACCAGGCGGGGTTTACATTTGTCACTGTAACAAAAAGTGCTAAACCAATCCAATCAAATCTGAAGGCTCTGATTTAAAGCCTGTCTGGTCATTTTAATTTGGAAACACATCACAATACAGAAGATAGAGATAGTATGTTTTATTGTGATTTTAAAGGGGAAATTTTGAAGGATTTAAAATGTGGGGAATATAAATTTGCTCAGTTTTTGGGGAAACACAGTTGAAAGCTGGAAGAAAGGAAAACAATGAGGAAACCTGTGTCAGGATAGGAATTTGAATCCATGCCTCCACTTGAAGAAAAGAAAACCCTTTGTTCAGGAAAGGGAAACTCTTGAGTCTGGCACCTTAGACCACTTGGCTGGTAACACAAAGTGACCACAGTCAGTCGGGACTACAAAAGCTACCTAGAGCCACCATGTTGCCCTGACGACCAATGTGACCGCCAAGATTTCACCACATCTTGAAACTGTGGTTACAGTTTTCACGGCTTGGGTTAAAATGAATACTTCATTAAAGCTGGGGCACCTTCATCATCATGGTTACATGAATAAACATTTGGTTAAAGATAAGGAAGAATCGTCATGGTTAAAAGAGACCAACAGCGTCTGATGGCGGGAAACAGGAATCAAACAGCAGCGTCCCAGGTCTCAGTCTGACATTTTACTCACCCGTTCATCCTTCCATCCGCAGGAATGTGGGCTATTTTTGTTTGAGCTGAGGAGAGGTATTCAAACACCTTATTATTACAGTGCCCACAGGTGTGTGTGTGTGTGTGTGTGTGTGTGTGAGTGATAGAGATGTCAGATGTGAATGATTTATGAGTATGTAAATGAGATTGTTGAACTGTTGAAGGACAGTGAAGAGCAAAACTGTATAGATGCACACACACACACACACACACACACACACACGTAATATTCTGCTCTGTCAAAGCTGCCAATCTAAAACCCCACTTCACTCTCCATTTCAAATGTGCAATAAACATTAGCTGTGTTTCTCCACCAATGAAAATTCTCATCATCTAAATGAACTGTTTACATTTCAGAGCCCAGGCAGACTGAAGCTGCATTTAAATGGAGTCATTTATAGCAAACAGTGGAGATATGATCAGAACTATAGCTACAGGGACTTTACTGTGTGCAGTTTGCATGTTCTCCCTGCTTTCCTCTCACTGTCTAAAGACAGGTTAGTTGGTGACTGTCCTTAGATGTTTGAGTGTGAGTGTTTGTCCCTATATGTCGGCCCTGTGATAGACTGGTACACCAATACAGATATATTTGAAATATTTAACATGTCAATGAGATTCTCTGGAGACAGATGAAGAGAAATAGGTTCCTCTGCTGCGGCTTTAAAGTCCAAACAGTATGTAAAAAGCCTTTATTATTGTGGCGACATGATTAAAAAACCAGCATGAAAAGCTGTATCGACCAAACATTGACTGTTGTCAGGGTCAAAAAGTCACTCACACAGTCAAGTGAACGCTACAAGGACATGGTTCAGTCACACATGAGACTTTGTGCAGCAACATTCAGCTCTTTCATCACACCTGTAAACATTCACTGTTGAATAAAGATGACAGTAGAGGAAATATAGAACACTATTACTACTACTCTACAACCACAGAGTCTTCACTTCTTTTGTGGTGTCAGGAGTCTTTGTTGCATGTCACACCCAGGACCAGCCCAAGCCTGTATGGGGGCCCTGATCATCCACATCAACCTCCTCCTTTGTCCCTCTTTATACTGTGCCACCTAACTTCCTCCTTTGCTCCCATCATAATTGCTTCGGCTGCTAGAAGTCGCCAAACAATAAAATGTAACTATGAACTATGGGTCTCAATAAGCTGCTTGCCACAGAAGAGCCATGGGCTCGTTTTTTTACAGGAAGACAGTCAGATAGTCTAGATAGATAGATTATTCCTGCTGCATGTTGCCTCTGACGCTTTGATTTGTAATCTCTGTCACGAGCCAGGACTTATTTTTTTCTGTTCCTGTTGTGAAACGACTGCACACGTAGAAGGTAATGATTTGATCGAGGGTCATAAATGCTGCCTGCCAGCCACGGCTGACTGTAATTCCCAGGCTGCTGCACTGACCCCTCGATTAAATCACTATTTCATACTTGTGCGGTCGTCCCTCAAAGGAAACATAATTCATGAACATGTGTCATACAAGGAGCTTCGGAGAGCGGCTCGAAGGTGACCGTGAACTACTGAGAACAACTGACAATCATTCATTTGTGTTTTGAAAGGTTCGGTTTTCTCCATCCAGACTGAAAAGTGAGACAAATAGCGTTGTGAGAAGGTGATTTGGAAATGAAGACTGAGGACGAAATCAGAGAGAAGAAGATGCATTTTCATGTCAATCATGCATTAACATGGACACGGTGTAACTCTCTCCGTTGAAAGCCAGACTAATGAGTTTCTTTTAAGGGTGTTAACATCCTGTAAAGATGGAGGAAGTCTGATTTCACCGCAGATGAGAAGTGAATAACAAGAAAACTTCCATCATGACACCGCCTGCCTTATATCTAAGGCTAAATATTGCTCCCATACATCATCAGACCAGTGAACAGTCCATCGATCTAACCCTGCAATGTGTCATACAGAGAGAGAAAATGAAAAAGCCGGGTATTACATCAGGCTGTGGGATGTAAATTGAATACCATGTGAGAGCGGCACAATACAGTGAAACACAGCATTCAGGATGTTATTTAAAAACCCCATTCACTCCTTCCCGGTGTAATGAAGCTGTTTTTCTACACTACACCCACTCCCCGCACTTCATTTCTCTCCATGTAAAAACCTTTTCTCTGTAATGAAGCCTTTGAAGAGACAGGATAACAATGTTTTGTGTTTCACAGAAAGAAAGGGGAGGCAATGATCCAGCATACCCACTCCTGATGGAGAAAAACCATCAGCTATCCTTCAATTACTGAAGAGTCTTGTTTTTACTTATAACTCATATAAACATGCTTTGTTTAATTACTCATCTCTCTAAAATAGCTGTTTTATAAAGCAGATTTGAATTAGAATCAAAGTTAATATAAAGCAGAGATGTTCGATACTCTACAGTCACAAAGGTTAGTTAAACCCTCGGCAAACTAAATTCGCTGACGCACCAATTTATGTTCCTGTCTGTGAACAAGGCGCAAGATTGGAAAGTGAGTATTGATCGAAGGGGATCATACAGAACTGGGTTCATCTTCTCTGCAATTATGGAAGAAACAAATTGAGCGATTCCTCAAGTCCATTAAGGAACAAATAGAATATCTCACTTACATCAATACAGGGACTTGTTAACAACATGGCCAATGAAGTGGGAGAGATTAATTGCCCCCCACCCACTCCGCACTTTAGATGCCTTCCCCCACCACGCTATTTATTCTTAGAGCACTGCCAACTGTTGATGAGCAGACCTGCTGCTAATATTTTAATTCACATTATAACATAATGCAGTTTGGTATTGATGGGAATGACTGATGGCTGATAGAGGGTTTTAGTTTGGTCATAAACTAATGAAAACTGAAACTGAAAAACTGAAATTCTGACCTGATGATGGCGCTAAATAAACAGCAATCATCAAGGGACCATGAGTATCTGTAGAGTCACAGTGGCAGTAAAGGATAGGAAAAGTAATGTGAATGTAAATCATGACTGTTTGCACAAAGTTTTGAGCCAATCTATACAGTCTTTCTGACCTGTCTGTTAAACTGTAGTGTCCTAAATAAACATGATAACAGCTGTTTGATTACTAACTCATACAATGGCCTTGTAAGGGAATTGAACCCCTAACCCAGGCTGTGTTAGTGCCTTGTTCTAGACATTGACTTAAACTAGACATTCCAAGGAAACTACAAAACCTGGCCATGCGAACAGACTATTTGACTCTGTGTGTGTGTGTGTGTGTGTGTGTGTGTGTGTGTGTGTGTGTTGAAAATATGGCGACTGCAGAGTGCTGTGAGACAAAGAGCAGGTAGATTGATGATTGATTAGCTGTGGCTGTCCGGCTGACTGAGACTCATTGGCAGCCGTCACTTTGATGAATTACACCGCTGAGAAAAACACACTGCACTCTGATTACTGCCAGCAAGACTGGTGCATGTGTGTGTGTGTGTGTGTGTGCGTGTTTCTTTAGGCTGATGCCCTGTATATAGCCCTTGTTAGGCCATGCATGTACAATGCATGTGTGTGTGTGCATGTTGCTGCTGATATGCTTCCCTTCATGACTGTGATTTGCTCTGCAGGGTCTGTTTTTAGTGGATGTTGCCAGTGTTGTTTCCATGCTAATCCTCCGCCCGTGCGTCCACGTCCACACACCCAAAATCCTGGTTTAGTATTCTGCCGGAGGAAGCCGTACATCCCCACAAGTCTGGCCCAAGGTCCTACGCCGCTCGTAAACAAAGGCCGATTTGTTCATATTTAACAAGATGGATGACAGGTATGTACGTATTTGTTGTCCCCCTGCTCCAACTGTCATGGGATGCACTGAATAATTTATGCTGATAAAAGGGCATGCTGTGTCTTTTGATCTAGCAAAGACTGAGATTTGACTCAAGCATTAAAATAATGGCCGATTTATTTAATAAAAGACCTCAAGAGCTGACACAGGGTTGGACCTACGTCAGAGTTTGAGGGCTGAAATTGATGTGCATGTATTGAAGCTGCTGACTGCAGGTATTTTGAGCTGGAAGTATTTTTAAACGTGCACATTTTTAATGCAAGAAAGTGACATTCATTGTAAAAGGTGACTGTGGCTGCTGTGACTCATACCTTTTTATCCTCTTACATCAACATTTTACCCTGTTATCTCTGAACATCAACTCTTGCTTTCTTGTGTTCAGGATATCTTTTTATTTATTGTGACATGCACAACTTCTGATAAATAGTTTGTTTGTAGGTCTTCACATTAACTGCTAATTAATCCTCAAACTGTCGTGTCCTTGATTTGACTCAGTGCTTCTCAGGATGTGGCCATATCATCTGTCTACCAGCTGTTTGCTAGCAAGCATCTAAAAGAGGTACTGGTGAGCCATCTGCTTTTTTGACCAAATACCTGCAAAACTGACAACAATCTCAGTGGCCTCATCTGTGCCTTGAATCTTGGCAAGCCAAGACATGCTAAAAGAGTTGTTAGTAATAGAAATCCCACTGAGAATCAACACTTTGGGAAGTGATTTTTCTTCCTTCAGTTGTTTAAATTTAAGGATCTCTGGGTGCTTGAAGAAATAAAAGTTTTCTCGTATTTAATGAGATTAAATTAAATTATCCTTTATTGTGTGACCCCATGTATGGATTTAAAGGACTGCCTTAAAACAAAAAAAGTTATTTGCATTATTTAGTCCATAAATGATCTATATGGGACTATGATATCTCCAAATATACATTTACATTATAATTTAGCTAGTGTTATTTTTTAATTCAGATTATACCAGTTTCCTGTAAAACCTCCAGACCTTTATTCAAACTTTGTATGATACTGTTGGAGCTGAAATAAGTTTATGTTTTTTCAATTTTTAAATAACAGCAGCCTACTTTATGATTAAACAAAATGTATACTGGTGATGGTTACTGGTTATTTTATCAGTTGATTGCAACAGGCCAATAGAGTGGTCCTCTTAAATTCTCATATTTATTTGAAATGAAATGCAACAGTTTTATACTTGAATCTGTGAACTAACTGAAAACAGATTTTTCTTGTGTCATCAGTCAGCAGAATAGAAATCAGTGTTTCTGAATGACAGCTGTGTTGATGCTCAGTGACACCAAGAGACAAAAGAGCTTCAGACGATTAATCAGAGTTCCACCTCATGTATTCTTGCATTAGAAGAATACGTCCTGACTGGATGTTTCAGAGCAGAAAACTGTGTTTAATTCAAAAACACACTGATACACCTCAGGTAGCCTGAGGCAAGGACACACAGTATCCACAGAGCTGTAGTCAGAGAGCAGCCTCCTGTTTATGATTCATAGAAACTGATCATTCAAGGATATCTGCTCACATATCTCCCATTAAACTCCTGACAGAGATTCAGCACTGGATTCAAATTCATGGGCAGCAGTTGGTTACTTCATAAGGAAAATGAATTTTTAATGAACATTTGTTTGTTATGAATTATGATTATCTTTTCTTTGTGTGGAATTTGCATCACTTAGAGGTGCTGTGGGAGGAAAGGTTAAAGAGTCAAACTAAACTGACTGAGTCTTTCTGCATTCAACAGATGGTACAATCTGATGGGAATTATTTAAACTGATAAAATATACACTAACACTGATTTTACTTCTTTTTACTTTACTTTTTTTTTCTGCACATCATCCACCAACATGAACAACCATGAAGTTACTATACCAATAGCTCATCATCCAGTTTGGTAAGTATATTTATTTTTACATTATGTAAACATTTGTTATTTACATTTAACTGTGTATCTATATTTGATGAATCAACATTAGGTTTTACTCCAGTAAGTCTAGACAATAACAATAATCTTTAAATCTGATATTTCTGCACTCCTGCTCTGATTATCAGCCAGTTAATTATGGTATGTAAAGATAAATATGACAACACTGCCTCCATGTGTTCCTAATGAATAACTACACTTTTAGACAGCATCAGATTCAATATGTACTACATGACAAGCTCCTGGTTTCACTTTCTCTCTCCTTTTTGATGTGTAGTCGTTAGGTAAGTATTCTGACGGAGGTGAAAGGAGCAGGTGCTCTGCACTGATTTGGACTGAACAACACAGTCAGCAGTTGCAGCTGCAGCAGTGAATTTGACTCATAGCTCATAGATGTTATTAGGGTTCGTTTCAAACTCACAAATCTGAACATAGAGACCTATTTATATATTCAGTTTTACTTGCACCTCCAGAGGATGCCATAATTGATTACGAATAAAATTCATAAATCCAATTACAAATCAGGAAAAAAAGACACTCCAAATTAATTCCAGATCTTGACGGAGAATCATCGCGTTACTAAAGTTTCTTCACTATCAAAGTAATTCAGTGATTGTTGTTTGTACATCCATGGGTATATTACAAACAAGAACTGCCAATAGCTAATTCGGCATACTTCAAATGATGCTAATTTGTAAAGATGTAAATGAAAAAACAAGGCTAAAAAAAATGGTGCCCACAACCAAAGCACTTATCCCATCATAGACATCATACTGAGACATTCTGGGCGGGGGGGGTCATCTATATAATACAGTGCATTGTTATATAGTAAATTCATCCACCCAACAGCATGTTAAATGGGTAAAATTCTAATTATCAATTTTGATTAAAATACTGCTTATGTGTGAATACATCAGCATCAATAATCCAATAATATAATGAAAAAGTTAAAGAAAATGCTGTTAATTTGAAATTTAGCTGTCAGATAAATGTAATGCAGTAAAAATATCTCTCTCTGAAATATAGTGGAAACGCTCAACTGAAGTTCAAGTACCTCTAAACTTGTACTTCACTACAGTACTTAGTTACAATCCAGAACCAGCAGCGGGCAATGCAGTGTAATGTATGTGTGATAAAATAAACAACAGGCTGGTGATAAGACAAGTTAAACTTTATTCAGTTCACAGAAAACTCTGAACAAGAAATTATAAATTTCAGTAGATTCATCTTATTATTTAAAGAGCTCATAGAAAAGTGTCTGTTTAAATAAACCTCTAAGCATCTTAAATAAACAAATAAATATTTAGCATGTTATGGAACACTTTATTTTACGGGGCAATAATTTCCTACTAATTTTCTAATAACTTTGTTGGAACTTTCCTGGTGAGAATATATGAAAAACAGAGACAGTATTCTATTAATTTCTTGCTAGTTTAAAAGTCAGTGCACAGCAAAGTGAGATAACAGATTAAAGTATGTGACAAATTACATTTCTGATAATAAAGTTAATTAAAAGTTAGAAAAATGTTTTTCTTTCATGGAAACGACAAATTTTACTATAATTACTGACGTTTCATGTTTCTTTCCAGGAAATTTTCAATTAAATGATTAGGAAATTACAGACCCATAAGATAAAAACGTAAAGCTTTGTTTCATGGGTCAATAATTTTGAATAACTTGCTATTTACAAAAAGCTCCCTGAAAAGAACAATGTAATTTGGTTCTAACTATAGGGAAAATAGACAGTGTTTAATTGGTATATTTATGAATAATCAATACAAAATAACGGCTACAGTAAACTAGAAAATCTTTTTAGGTCTCAGCTTTTCTGAAAATGTTCTACTTTTTTCTCCCTTCTTTAGAGAATAAAATTGGCATTAATCGCTGGATATTTTTCCTATTATTCCTATGAAATTACAGAATTCTTTCCAGGAAATTATCAACCCGTAAAATGAAATGTTACCAAATACAGCGTTACTGATGTTGAAGGAACAATCCGGCGTATTAGGGGGAAGTCTTTTTCACCTAAATTCAGAGAAGATGGTGTGAATCCAACCTCCACAGACTGTTGAAAGGTGGCTGACACAGTTACCGGTTTCCCTCTGCTTCCAGTCTTTGTGGGTAAGATGGAGAGCAGAATGATTTTGGAGCGTTCCTTTAAAGTGAGAGCGGGTTCAGCTGAGGCGGGAGAGGACAGGAGGTGAAAGTGACAACAAAGAGATCGGAGATCGTGTCTGTTTCGCAATGAAAAATCATGTTGATGTTTTAGTGCCATTTAAAAGACGAGTTTAGTGATGTTCTAAATTTTTCTTATGGTCAACAAATCCTATAAAAAGACTAAAACCAACAGTGAATGTATCCTGCTGGATGAAATACTCAGAGGAGCAAATTTAGCTGAAAGTCAACCACACTAAGCTGACAATTCTCAATTGTTACAATGGAACACGGTGATGTCTTCAAACATCTGACCAACAGTCCACCACAGAAACATTCAGTTTGCAGTGAAACTTGACAAAGAAAAGCAACAAATCCTCAAGTTTGAGAGGCTGCCAACAGAACGTGTTTAGCATTTTTGGTTATAAAATGTCAAAGAAATCAATGACCGTTGCTGCTTAATCTCAGATTAAAGAACTTGCTGATTTTCTGTTTTATATCACTGTAAACACTGTAAAATTGTTTCTTTGTGTTTTGAACTGTTATCCAGAGACATATAAAACAACAAAAACAACACATATAAATACATCAGCTTGGGCTCTGGGAAGTTAGAAAGACTGACCATTAATGAACTAAATGATTAATCAATTTAGTGAGACAAGAGTATTACTATTTATCAAGAACTAAAGGGGCCGGGTGCTTTACATGTTCTGTAGGAACCAACGGGCTTGGGGCTCAGAGATGGACTTACATGTTGGTTTTGGTCTTTACATGTCATCTGCTGACAACAAGAAAAACACAGAAAAACACCAGACATATCCTTTAAAGAGCGTCCCAAAAAGAGAGAGGATAAAGTGATGAGGAGAACCAGAAAGTGTGGACATGTGCCTATGGACAGAAGCTGAGAAGTGAAACTGAACTTTTGTAAGTAATTCTGTGGTTATTGTGAAGTGAGTAGGGCTGAACTGGAGTCTCAACCAGAGAGTAACCTGTGACAGCTGTTGAATATGACTGGGGTTGACACGTTTGAACCCTCGTCATATGTATCTGTTGCTTGAAGTGAGTATGACGTAGCTTTTTTCCACTACAGGAACTTAACGACCTGTACCCGGAACTTAAAAGAACACCGTGAAGTTGAGTTTCCAGCTTCAGCCTTATTTTCCCACTGTGTTTGCCAAATAACGACCTGACTTTGTGCACAGTGAGGCAGTCGGTGATCAAAAATACTGCACCAATGTTGATTTTCTTTCATGTTTACATTGTTAAATGAATAGAGGAACCCCACCCACAGTAAGATGTCGACAGAACAATCTGGGATACCACACAGTAACTTCTGAGAAAATAAAATATCTGGGACAAAAAGTAATAATTTACCACAGCCCAAGCAGATGCATTCAGATGTCCTGTTATAGCAGATAAATTTCATCATATATGCTGTTTACAATCATATATGATGAGGAAAAGCATAAGCTAGAGCCAGAGAATGACCAAAATAACTTTTTCAACACTGAATCACTACTTAATGGAGCTCACCACTGGGCACATCACAAGACTTTGAAAATACCTAACTCACCCAAAAAGTAGAACCCGTGACAATGGCTACACTTTAACTTTTGTGAGGTTACGTGCCTGTAGTGGAAAAGGCCTAAATGAGAAGACAGAGTTGGCATCTCAGCTGAGGTAGGTGAGAACAGAGCGAGGGTGAGGACAGACTGGGTGTCTCAGCTGAGGTAGGTAAGGACGACAGACTGGATGGGCAGCCTGCACACCGGACACAGCTTGTTTCTCTTCTTCAGCTTCCTGGCACAGACGTAGCAGGACATTAGATGCCCGGTCCGTCCGTGGACGATGCAGCCGTTCTTCGGCCGGGACTGACAGATGAGACAGGGGTCCAGGCACGAATCCGGCAGCCGCCACTCCGCTGACACGCTGCGCTCCAAGTCGGGGACCGCGGGGGCGTTAAGTGGAGGTGGAGGAATGGGAGGTGGAGGTGAAGCGGTCGGGGAAAATGGGAGAAGCTCTTGGGAGTCGAGGGAGGAGTAGGAGGAGGAGGGCTGGGAAGAAGAGAGATCCTGGGAGTTGGGAGCAGAGGAGGCGGAGTCAGGAGCAGAGTGGGTGGAGTCAGACAGACACTGTGACAAGGGAAGGGGAGTTTTTGCTCTTTTCCCATCGGGAACATCAACTCCTTCATTCTCCTCGACATCAGAACCTTAAGGAGACACATCAATTTCCAGTGAGTGCAGAATGACCATGTTTGTTTTGAGACTGTACTACCCTGTCAAAATTAATGCACTACCCAGTGAGTATACTGTGTAAATAAATTAACACTGATTAGATGCTTATATTGATTACTGAGGCCCTTATTGAGGCCCAAAAACAATTACATCAAGGTCACTGTCAAAGCTGTTAGCAGGCTTCTCATTTTTAGATTTTATAGATGCACCTTATATTTGCCATGCACTGTAAGAAGGAGTCTGTGCACTGAGCCAGAAATGGTTTGTTAAAGAGGAAAAGCCTACATTAAAAAAGTTGGCAAGGAATGTTTCACTTAAACATTCAAGACATAGACAGAGTGATGAGTCCGTCAGTCAATAAACTATCTTGCGTTAGCATACATCTGTACAAGACCAACAGCTAAAGCAAGCACCGAGTTGTTAAAACTTGGAGTCCTGAAGTTGTATCTAACCACATCACATTGTTGTTTTAATCTGAATCAGTATCTCTGGACATTCAGAGATGAGTCAGATAATTATAACATTAACTAATGATAGCTAAGGAGCTAAAGGGGAAGCTAGGCTTCAAGTAGTTTGTATTACCATAGATGGCATTTGTCACTAAATATAATTCCACACATGAATGTGATAGTTAGAATAATAACCTGGCCTCCTTTCAAGAACACTGAGCTAAAAAGTACCTGGAGCTTCTTTGGCTGCTGATTGGATGGTTGGCTTTGTGGGCAGAGGTTTAGGACCGGAGGGGTTGGAGTTAGATATGTTGTTTGACACCTCAGGCAGCCAGTCCTGGCGCAGAGTCCAGCAGCGAAGACAGTTCCTGGGGAGCGGGGGGTTCAACTCGTCACACCTCACACACCGCCAGTAGTCCTGAGAGAGGAAACACGTACAACATTAGTTTGAAATAACAAGTGTGTGTTTGTTTTATATGTATGTGTGTGTGTTTGTGTGTGTGTGTAGACTCACAGCTTCAGTGATCTCTGTGTCTTCATCAAAGGAGTCATCATCCTCAGCCTCGAAGATTGTAACCTCATACACCTGAACAAAAACCGACAGAAAGGCAAAAAAAAAAAAAAAAGAGGAGCTGACTTTTGGTACAAATATACAGGAGTCATATTACTGTGACAGGCTTTGCTTATATTCAAGCACCATATATTTAATATTGAGAATTTCAGTCTTATCTCAATAAGATGTTTTTCAAGTTTTTCATGTTTTCCAGCCAATAATATATATATATAATCCTTAATACATTCAGAGGTTGAGTGGTTGTTATATTTACCTGGTCATCGGCAGACACAGAGGCATCATCTTCATTGTAATCATCAGAATCAATGGACTCAACCTCAAATTCGACACTGAAGTTGTCACTGTCTGAGTCTGATGCTGGGACCGTGACCTCTGACCTCCCAGACTAAACACAAACACACACAAACAGTGTTATGATCAAATACAACAACTTTAGATTAATAGAACAAAGTCTTTGTGTGTGTGTAATACTCACTGTGCTGTGTGAGTCCGACGATTGGCTGCTGTGTCTGTCCCGCCCACTTCCCAATCCGCCAATCACACACCAGGACAGGCTGTCATCAAACGTCAGGGAGTAGCTGTCAGACCTCCTCCTCTTCTTACCCTCTTCTTCCTCTTCCTCGTCCGACTCTTCCTCATCTTCATCATCCTCTACACTGTGGGAGGGTCCTGAGGAGACCAGGTAGTTCGGGTTTAAGTCACAGTATCACAGGTTTGTTGATGAGCACCAATGAGGTGGTGGCGCCTCGGAAGACACGAATACCTGGTTCGTTGCTCCTGCAGCTCCTCCTCCTCCGCCTCCTCCTTCGCCGCCTCCTCCTGTCTGGTGATGACGAGCGACTTTCTGAATCTGCCTCCTAAGAACACAAACACACACACACACTTTGACTCAAATTTCATCTTCCATTTTATGGTGATTTTAAAAAATACTGTTTATAACTTACACATTCACACTCTTGTTGAACAGTCACCTAGATACATTTCAAGTTTACAAGTTTCAGTCATTTCCCAAAATAAATATCTTTGAACTATGATTCCTGCAGTTTTTTGCCAGCCCTCTCACAGGACATTTAACCAAAAATCTGACTCAAAGTGAACCTAAAAATGGTGTGTGTATGATGTAATGCTCCTAACATTCGGTGTCTTACCTCTGTCCCTCTCTCTGGCTGATTGTTGCTGTGTGGTTCATTCGAGTTTGGTGGCGATTCTAAAGAGGACAAAAAAGAAGTTAGTTTTAGTTTTGAGCAGCAGGCAGGTAGAGAAGGAGACTGAGCAACTGATTGACATTAGAGAGAGACGAGGGGAAGCACAACAAAACCTACCTTGGCTCTTCACAGCCACCAGGTTCTTGGTGATCATTGCAAACAGAACTCTGAAACAGAAACATGTTTTAGTGACCTCAGTAGCTGATGTTCAGAGCTGAACCAAACACACAGAGTTTTTCCTCTCTCTCACCGTGGCTCTTTAACAGAAAAGCTGTCGACTCCCAGTACCCGCCCCAGTGCGTCCTGGGAACAGTGGACGATGTGCTGCTGCTTCTGGTCGTACAGCTGCTTCTGGATGATGTATTGACCCAGGTAGAACATCACCTGCAGGAAGACCGTCAGAGAATGAATGAAGCCTTAAAATGTACAGGAAACATGATTTAAAGTTGTAAAGATTTTCCACTTCTATATGGCAGTGGTTCTTGAATTAGAGGTTGAGACCTGCCGGAGAGTTGAGAAGTGGTCACGAGATGATTGCTAAAGTAAGTTTAATACTAAATTAAAGCACACATAAATTATGTTTTGTGCATATAATACTTGCATCACCTGTAGTCTGCCTGATAAAAGCACAGACTCCTGAAACTAAGTTTGCAACAGTAAAAACGACTCGAGTTCCCAAGGATGCCACCATCTGCTGAACTGGGCACATTAGTGGATTTAACATTTTAAGAAGTTACCTCATAAAATTTGTAATAAGTCAGAGTAAATACAGAGTATGCAGTTGAATGACAGCTTTAGTTTCACTGTGACTTCTAATCAGTGTAACAACATACACACAGACATGCTGTACCTCCTTCATGGTGAAAACATCTTTAGTGGCTCCTGCATGTTGCAGCAAAGAATGGAACTCTACCTTTGGTCTGACCTGAACACCAACACACACAAAATGTTAAGTCACACGGTAAACAGTCACAGTCAGTGAACAGTAAACAGCCAGCAGAGAAGTCAGTCGCTCTCACCAGTTTGTTGTCGTCACTGGTGTCGGTGCTGAGCTCCCCATCAGCTGACATGGTGAGGCTAATTGATCCTGTACACAAACACACAGACAAGTCATTAAAGATTACATGGATCATTATAAGAGATCAATACAGTAATGAAATCCTACATTACAGCGGGGCTGGGCTCTACAGCATTTTATCAAATCCGAATCCAACATCACATCTCTTCACCAAAACTGAATCCCTCATCAAATCTCCTGAGTTTAACTTTTATCACTTGTGAATAAAGTTAGATTCAGTTTAGATCTGTGATCAGCTGTACAGTTATCAGTGATAGCTACGACATTAGTTAACATTAACACTAATTAAAGTAGCCCAATTCATTCTCCTAACCTGTAGTTAAAACCTGAAAATGAGCTGGAAAAACACTGAAAAAACATTTAAGGTACAAATACAGATCATTAATTAGCTGCAGGTGATATAATCTACCACCAGTCATGTTGGTCATTTTAACCTGAGAATGCAACAGTGCCTTGTATTAGGAGTCACAGAGGTAACCATCACTTTGCCTAAAAGATAACTAATCAGTGATGCCTGGAAAACCTAAAACACTTAATTTAAGACACTTTGTGTGGTAATGAAAGAAAATCCTTCAAATCATCTGGATGTAAAAGTATTCTGTCCATTGAACAATGATCAGTGATCAAAACAAAGAAGGCAGCTACCTAGATAGCTCACAACTTCCACATATTTTGAAAATATCATCATAGCAACATAGAAAACCGAGACTATAAACAAAGTCTGGGTTTTTTAAACATCATCAGTTAATTATCTTGTAAGCCTTGGTTATACTCGCTTGCGGACACGTACATAGACAGCTGCAGACACCATGGACGTATAGCCGTTTTTATTTATACTCAATTTGGAATCTACTAGGAGGGCACGTTCCACATGTGCACAGTAGATTGTCGTCTACATATTCACTGCATGCACACTACAAATAAAACCAAAATAGCAACATCTGCTGTAGTTAGCGCAGAGACATTTTACAAAAGCACAGAGAGAGAGAAAGTGGTGTGTGTGGCTGCTCAATTACAACAGGAGAGAAAGTTGGTGGGTGAATCCTACACAGACATACAGAGAGACTCGCCTTCCCCCTCCGATCACGAAATTTATGTCAAGCAGACCCTGGCAAATCCTCACGGATGAAGAAAGTATAAACACGCTTTACAGATATCAGTGGTTACCTCTTTGACTCGTTTTTATGCCAAGACATGAGGGCACAAAGTAGGGCCCTCTCATTCAATCCAGCAGAAGAGCAACACTAACTTGTACACCTGTGCTTCACCTGTCAGTTTACTCTCTTGTACCTCTGACTGTAACTCTACATGTGGTAATATATTTTCCACAGCAGTCTGTACACAGATATACAACCTGTTGATTACTTGCCTTAATTCATAAAACTGTAAAACAGCATCAGAACTTTGTATTGAGACATGTCCCCTATAATGTCCTATATAATCTGTGTTATTATGAGTATAGAGTTAATGGAGGAGTTGGTCATCCTCAGTGCACAGTGCACTAACAGAAAGTGTTGGCAGGGCTGGGCGATTTGACTAAAATTAAAATGATGATATTAGTTATAACACATTTTTTCATCAGTATACTGTATAAATATTTGCCAGATCACAACAAATATCACATATAAATGATAAAACTAGTGTTAAATGAGCTGTTTACCATTATAATGCATTATACCAAGAGGAAAAAACTCTTAACATGTCAAACAACTCATTTTGTCAGTTTTGTTTTTACTTGACATTTTCTTGGAATCCTTCATTTAAACAACATTTTCACAAATTTCACAAAGCTATAACTTTGACAGAATGAAAAATTTAATTATCACTCAGCCCTTATTAAGTTACCACATTAGTAATTACCAGGTAAACAGTTCTGTCATTTGTGAATGAATCTTACAGACATATAGTAATTTACAGTGTATTCAGTTATTACTTATAAAAATAAGAGTCTTACCAGTATATACAGAGAGAAAAATATCAGCTGCAGATCATCCTGTGCAAGTAAAAATAGATAAAGTGCAGTCAGAGTGGAGCAGAACAGAGCTGCAGCCTCTTATAGACTAGCTCAGACATGTCAGGACTAGACCAGCCTAAATGTCCTGGCCTAGCCTAACTGGGCCTATCAGGGCCTTTACAGGGCCAGTCAGGGCTGAGTCAGCAGCAGGGTTGTATGTTCACGTTCAAACTGACTGTAACAGCTGATTTAATCACAGAGCTCCTGTAGACATGCCGGGACTAGTCCAGAATGACTCATCATCAAGGTAACCACACTAACCAGACTGAACAACCACACTGACTAACCAGTGGTAACCAAGCAGGGCTAAGGAACCAACACTGGCCCGACCAGAGTGTCTCTCCACTGCAGGTCTGTCCTCAGGCTTTAAGGAGAATGTGGATTTAAAAAATTTAACCTGGCATTATTTTAACACATAAATTATTCATGTATCCAATTTGGTCCCACCCATAAACTTACTATTGAAAAAACTAATAGCAAATGGATTTAATTTTAAGAATAGTATAGTATAGTATATGATATGTCCGTCTAATATTAACTGTTGATTCAATTCGTTGCAGCCCTCAAATCATCTTATGTATAATCAGATTGTCAGAAAATAAAATTAGTTTTGCGTTTCAGTGTTTGACAGGACTGTACTAATCCTGACCTCAACACACGGGGTCACTTGACATGATAGTCTTTGGGTTTAAAACCGTAATTAATCTCAATAAAGAAGCAACGATTACTCAACAGAAGATTACATTTTGATAGTGGTTAAACTGTGATGGGCAGTTTCAATGTCAGTTGCAGCCCTAGATTAATCTTATCAACTGCTCTAAGGATCTGTACAACCTGTCCAGACATAGCCCATACTGGTCTAGTCTTGTTCGGCACCGTTTGGCCCTGCAGTGTGAACGTGTCTGGGCAGCGGTCTGTGTGACTGTACAGAAACAATGACTTGTTCACATACAGCTGACACACACACCGCATGAGTCAGCTGTTAGTTTGTTACCATTACAACACACATGCAGTGAAAATATGCCCAGACTTGTCCCGCTCTCCTCGCTGTCTGTCTGTCTGTATCACTGTCTGTCCATCCTACAAACACAGTTGACAGACACAAACTGAACTCGTGCATTGGTAGGGTGCATTATACTAATACATGCACCGACTTTACTCTGTCTGTTCAATACAATAGCTATCTTTTTCTGTTAAATTAATCAAATTTTAAGTTATAGCGGGTTACGTTAACATGCAAAATAACTGCATCAATGTCAACGAGCAAACCGAAAACATTTAATGCTAAAACGCAGCACTGGCCTGTAACTTCACAATATTCACGACACAATTATACAATTTCAGAATCACCTCAAATTAAAGTCAAAAGCAGCGGTGTTGCAACAGTTAAATGTAGCCGTTGGTTTGCTTATAT
Organism: Lates calcarifer; assembly: GCF_001640805.2. Taxonomy (NCBI): domain Eukaryota; kingdom Metazoa; phylum Chordata; class Actinopteri; family Centropomidae; genus Lates; species Lates calcarifer. The sequence continues at coordinate 12,605,349 of NC_066850.1, forward strand.
GAACTTAACACTAGAGAGGAGCCCGACATTACACAATTAAGTAGAATAATAAAATATAAACTATATACCAACATCAATAACTGAGCCGTGGGTAAAACCTTTCACACTGGTAACTTTTGTGGTGGTAGCTTTTTTCGACCGTATTGTTTTAAAGGAATCCACAAGTAAGGATACCCGAGCAAACGCGGCCGCGTCTGCTACACCAGGAAACCCCGTGGCTATGCGGCCTGCTAGCATACTGCTAACCACCTGCTAACTCACTAACCGCTGCTAAGGTTACACGCACTATAACGTGTCGTAGTTAAGTTTAACCATTATTTACGCACCTTTCAGTTACTCTTGATTAAATTATGTCCCACAGCAGCATTTATCCACCAGCTTATCAGGCCGCTGAACTAGTAAGCATACTACTGTGCTACTGCCAGTCGGTTTGTTGACTGTTGTATTCCTGGAACTTGTTTTTGTGTAGCGCTCCTACTGGCCGAAAACTGACACTGCACTCAGCCAGGATAAGTATAAAGTATACGTAATGAATAATGTATTTTTTCATGCTCTGTTTTAATAACTTTAAGCGCCAAAATAAATGGAATTTACCTTCAAAATATCCAATTAGTGATAGATTATTATTTTTACAGTCAGTGCTAGAGAAAGTCTTAAGATCACACTGTAAAAATTCCTGATTATGTGTAAGTCCTGCATTGAAAATGTTAAGTAACATGGTATGTATATTCAGGAAAATGTTCTTTAAATATTGAAAAGGAACTGTTAAGTATAACTGATGTATCAATATACAAGCAACATTTTACCGCTGTTGTTGGTTAAAGGCAGACATGTTTATAACTATTTATATTATATTATACAGAACAAATAATCACTATTTTCATTATGGATTAATCTGCTGATTATTGTATCAGTTAACTGACTGATCATTTGGTTTGTGAAATGTCAGGGAAGAAATGTTGTCACAGTTACCCAGGGCCCTAAGTGACATCTTCATAATACTTTGATTTGTTTACATAATAATACTGACAATATTTATAACTTGTCATATTTGAGAAGCTGGAATTATTTAAGGTTTGGCATTTTTGCATTAAAAGTTACTTCAACAATTAGTAAAAACTGTTTTCCAACTACAACTTTTTTTTCTGAGCTTTTAAATATTACTTCATTAAAATATCTTATAAAACATTTTCCTATTTTACTCTGCTCCAATTATTTATTTCATGATATATGGTGTGAGTGTTTATCCATACCCCTTTCACAGCTGTCAAACAATTTTATATGGTCTTGTCAAAATGCTAACAAGACTTATCTGTTTGTGGTGAGGTTTGCTGGCATTTTAAGACACAGTAAAAACCTTAATATGATCATGCAGTTGACTGGCAGTCCCATAGTACCAGCATTACAGAACTAAATAACATTTACACAAAACAACTACAGGAAACACAGGCTTTTATTTTGCAAAAAAGATAAACAATCCAAAAAGACAACAGTGATTCAAACTCCAGACTATGTGTGTATGTGCATATATTAGTTTATGGCTGTAATTCATAGCCAAGTGGGTCAAGTCCTCGATCCAACAGAGAGAGCGATGACTCCCTTAACTTCTGCAGAAACCTCCTCAGCTCCTCTTTAGAGAATACCTGAATTTGTGGAGAGAAACAAACAGACTTTAAAAACCACAACCTGATGAAGACAGACAACCAGCAGATCAACATTATACAAGAAGAAAACAGGAACAAGAACAGGGCCTGTATTTATTTAACTGCTGGAAAGTTTGGCCAACAGTGAAGGATACTCCCTGCAAACCTAGGGATAAAAGCTGCTAAAGAATTACTCTTAAATGTCAGAAAACTCCAGAGGTCTCTGCAGAGCAGGATGCAACTAGCCATTATTTACATTATCAATATTATCAATGCACATTATTTCTAGTCTGCTAAATGTCAAATAGTGACAAGATGTTTGATGCAACTTTACAGAAGTTGTGCTGACATCTTAAAAGGTCTTGTTTTGTTCAAGTCTAAAACCCACAAGATATCAGGTTTATAATGATGATAAGAAACAGAGAAAAGCAACAAATCCTCTCATTTGAGAAGCTGGAACATTTGTATTCACCTGGTAGAGACGGTGCTGGTCAGAGGAGATGATGTCAGCGAGTCGCAGCGCCTCCTGGTGTCTGGAGGAGTTCTGCAGGACGCTGAGCAGCAAGAAGCTGAGGCGAGGCAGACACAGAGAACGCAATGCTGCCATCTGGTGGCTGCGCTCTGAATCCTGCTCTGAATCCTGAATACAACAACCAGTCAGTCATTTCTAGACGTCAATTAGACAAAAATACACACCAATAAATTCTGGACAGTACAACAGTTCTATCTGATTTTGTAAGTGCACACCTGTAACTATCATACAGAAACTAAATTTAGCTCCTGGGTTAAAAAGTTCCTAAATGGTTCACGTGTCCTGTTATAAATACTAACCTGTCTGTTGTCAACCATCCATCCTCCATCGACGAACAGCAGCACATTGTAGATTCTCTCTTTCACATCCTCAGTTAGAACTTCCAGACGACACGACCAAGCAGACAGGGAGGTCTGACAAGTACACAAAATGACAAGTAAACATCTGAAAGTGAACAACTTAAGTAAGAACATTGATATGAATGAGTGTTATACATCACTGTATTGGTACTGTTATTTAAAGATGTGAGGCTTTGATCAGAGTCAACAGGAGCTGTATGTGTGTGTGTACCTGGTACTCCTTTTCTCTCATCTCATTGGCTACTTTCTCTGTGAATTTGGCTTCGGGGGCAGGTGCTGGCTTCTGGGGGGCATTGCTACTGTGGCTGAACCAGTCAGTGAAGGCCTCATGAGCTTCCTGTAAGACCATCAGAAGATATACTCAGATCAATGAACCTTATTGATTCCTACAAAACGGACTGAAGTAATGCAGCAGCCACAGTGCAGTGTTAGTAGTACCTTTTTTTTCTTAATACAGTCATACGAACTGATACAATGGTCAAATTGGCCTTGATATTATTTATAACATAGATACAGGGAGTGGTAACAGACCAGGTAGGCTCTGATACACAGGTGTTCTCTGATGGAGTTCTCATCTTCAGCAGGTAAGGTGGTCTGACTGACCCCCGCCCACTGACAGCAAATCTCCTTCATTGAGTCATCTGGTACTTTAGAGAACACAGCCTTGGCTGCATCGTGTTTCTGCAAGGCTGAGAGAAAAACAGAAAGACAGATATTATCTATTACAATCCTGTCATTGTATGCTTTGTATGTCCTCTCATATTTACCATTAAAAAACAAATAAAACAAAACTAAATAAATCAACTCAAAAGAACTCTTTCTATCGGAGTAACAATGCCAGTGACCCATAGAGCAAGGTGGTTCATACACTTCTGATGAATGAATAAAAATGAAAAAAATAAAAAATAAAAAAATAAAACAGGCAATCAAACGGTACCCAGAAACTTCCTCATGATGGCATTGGACTGTTTTAGGGCTTCGGCTCGATGGGCGGGGTCAAACAGCAGCCAGTCGATAATGTCAATCTTCCTTTGGTCCTCCTGTCAAAGCACAACATCACAGTAACTCCACCCAGTTCTAATACTACAAACACTGCAGTGTACCTGTGCCAATACAGACACCTGACTTAGCTTTATTCTTTTCCTTTTGACAAAAATCTGTTTTTGTTAGATATTAGTCACTTTCTTGGTTTTCATCAATTCAATTTTAGTCTCATTCATGCATTTGTAACATTTTGTGTATAATAAACAAACTGTTGATGTCTGTTAGAAACTAAAGTGTGTTAGTGAACATATATGTTTAGAATAATAACTGCAACATAGTTTTAGTAGACAAAATATACCTTTGTAGTTCCTGTCTCCAGCGTCTGGCTGTGGTGTGTAAACTCAGTGTCGTCTCTCTCCCTCACAGTCTCCACCACCAGCTTTGTTATCGCAGCAACATCCAGACCTGCATAAACAAAAAAAACAAACATTCAGTATTCTCTCAGTAATAATGTTTGCTGTCTTACTGGCCCCTCAGTGTTTTTGTTTTTTTTTTTTCCATTTTTTTGTGTCTCACCGGCTTCAGTGGCGAGCTGCAGGCACCGGGGGCGGAGCTCCACCTGGGTGACGGTCTCCAAGAAGGCAGCGTACTGAGCCGTGGCGAGCTCAGCTGGTAGTTGGCCAACATAGCTCGCCACAAGGTCAGTCTGCTGATCCCGAATCAGGAGGGAGACATACGCCTTCAGCACATCCACACACACCTCCTCCTAAAACAGACAGGTGGAGAGAATAAAAAAATAAAAGCTTGCTTTTGGTCCTCTGTAGAAGAAAGTCTCTCATTTTCTTCCAGCTCTGTACGTTATGTTTTAAAACTGCTGAGATTTTTGCTAAAATGTAGGCACAAGGTGATCATGTTGTTGAAACTTGTAAGATCAATTGGGCAGGCTGAAAGTGCACCCTCTGCTGGACCACAAGGCAAGCTACGACAAATGGTCTGTTGGCCATATAGACTGTAAATTTTCTCTTCTTTACCTTCAGGGCCAAACCCAGAGAACGGAAGAACAGCAGGAGGTGAGACATGAAACGCAGCAGGTGGGAGGGGAGGGGCTTAGAGGCTGTCAGCCAATCAGAAAATTCTTCCAACAGACCTGAGAGAGACACAAAGAGAAGTTACAGTTCAGTTGCTGTCTTCAGGGTTAATCTTGATAATGTGATTTTTTTTTAAAAATCTTCCTGTATTTATCTAAATGCAGGTCTCAAGGCAATAAACAGATGTCAGAGGTAAGAGGAGTCGTACCATCCAGATCTCCCAGGATGACAAACTTCTGGATGATGTGGTAATGCTCTTTTGTCTCCTCCAACACCCTCTACACACACACACACACACACACACACACACACACACACACACACACACACACACACACACACACACACACACACACAGAAAGAAGCTGGGTTTATTTTGGGTTCAGTCATGTGACTTTGATGTTGACCAATAACATTCAGTCACTGTGTGAGTTTCACCTTCGATTCTGAGGCTTGAAGTTCCTCAAACACCTTTTCCATGGTCCAGCTGAGGAGAGAGACAGACAGAGAAATTAAATCATTTGCTGGCCTAACAACACTAAGACTAAAAACAACCCATAATTCAACACTGTACGGTATTTCTGTATGTGTGTGTGTCGTACTTGGCCTCCAGGTATTCTCGTGGCAGTGTCTCCACTTCCTGGTGGGCCATACCCGATGACATCAGGTCCTTTTCAACCAGCGAGTCGACCATCACTCTGAAGTACGCCCACACACAGTCTTCCCATGATTCACACACTGCCAGGAGCTGAGACACAGACACACACACACAGAAACACAAACATAATGTTAATGTACCATACATTACCTGCTATTACCAGGTAGATCACTACAAACTATTACACTGCCTGATTATTGTGTTGTTATTATCACTGTTCTGGGAAGTGTTCATCAAGTTCAAGCTGGGAACTACAAACAGAATGGTTATGATTATTACCGGTTTGAGGTTTCCACTCAGACTGGCGTAGATCGCTCTCTCATATCTGTTTAACTGCTCCTAGAACACACACACAGATTAACATTATGCAAACAAATAAATGCAGGGCTCAAAAGAGAATACCAGTAAGAGGTTGTAGCTGAAATTACAACAGTCCACAAGATGAGCTTTTATGGGATCTTACCCTCATACTGAGCTGATTTTAAAAAAATAAAAAAGCGGGCCAAAAAAAAAAAAAAAAAAAAAACCCTCCACACATCCTATTTAAGGCACAAGAAAGTGACTTAAATTGCAGGAAGAGCAGCATGTTCACAGAAAAAGAAGGAGGTAATTGTGAATGTAATTATTATTGTGGGTGGGAGTTAAAAACCTATATATACACATGTGATTAGAATCAATGACCAGAGCAGGTGATGTTAAAATCACCATAACTCCCCTAGAGACATAAATCCAGTCTGCATGGGGCTTTAGTCCTGGACACAGTGAAACAGTAATATTCTGCTTTTTAAACATTTGACTGACTGTACCACTGTGCAGAAAGTGGATTATTATTTGAAAGACACTATGGATAAATCTGCTGTCAGTGTTTTGATTGTGGACCGTATGCTATAGCTTCATTACCCCTCAGGGATCAGCCTTCCTGTGTGTGTCTGTGTTGTTTACCTCTTCGGCCATTCTCCAACAGCAGGCCTTCCAGATTCCTCTCTGAGGGTTTCCTTCGACAGGCTGCAACTCTATACTGCCTGCAGAGAGAAAGAAAGAGATGAGGAGTCATGTAGAGAGGGATGATGGATGTGCAGTGATAGAGTGACAAACAAATGTTAGGCAACAGTCTACAGTGGAAGCAACTATGGCCATCAAATGTACTCAGAACTAATGAGAGTGCACGCTTAGAGACTGTGATGAGAAAGTCAGAGGTTACCTGAGGTCATGTTGGGATCATGGTAAAGTTTCCAGCCCTCCAGAGTGGCTGCTCTCCAGGCCTGACCACAGCGTTTACACAGCCTCTGAGCCTAAACACACACACACACACAGAAACAGCTGTGGATCCAGGAGGGAAAGGAGACACTCTTAAACAAATCTTTCTATTGCTGTTCTGGTGGTTGTTATTAAGTTGGATGTACTTTAAAAACAGTATGAACCAAAATCTCCCTCTCTCTCTCCCTGTTTGTTTGACTGTCTCTCTACCTCCTCGGTCATCCCCGCTCTGATCAGAGTGAACAGGTTCTTCAGCAGTCGGGCGTCATCTTCTCTGTCCAGGTCCGCCAGGGGGCGCTGCTGTCGGAGAGGAGCATCTGGGTCCTGGACACACACACAAACACAGGTTATCTATGTATTTAAAAACACTAGTAATGAGGAGGTATGTGTTGTTGTGGTAACAGGCCTCACCAGTTCAGTGACCAGAGGAACAGTGAAGGCAGCACCGCTCTTCCTCCTCATCTTCAGTGCATGAAGAGTGTTCTCCCTAAGAAAGAGACACATATTCAGAGTTTGCTGTGATACTCATTTGGTTCTCAGTTTTCTGATGCTATAGACTTGATATTTAAAAACAGACGCACAGAGGGGAACTCACCAGCAGACGTTTTTGGCATAGTATTCTATGTTATCAGAAAAATCTCCAATCTGATCCTTGGCGATGCACTCCAGCCAATCAACGACCAGCTGCAACACAGTGATCACACAGTCAACAACTACCAGTGGGTGGGTTTCCACATTGTATAGCACCTTGTAGCTCTCATTTCAAAAGGCTCTTTAGTATGTGCATTTTGAAAATTCTGAACATTGTAAAAGTACAAAGCAGAAAAGTTACAAGTGTATTGATAAAAGCAAAATGTGACAGTGTGCAATGGAAACAACCTCAGGAAGCAAGTGACTTAAACATCCTTTGACCAGGGGAAAACTTCAGATCTGTGTGGACCAATACAGGCCTTATATAATATAAGTTAATATAACCTTCCTTATATTGATACATAAAATGTTTCCTACATTGTTTTTGACCATATGACGTCAGACTGGAGCTCTTTTAATTTCATCATCATCAAGTTCTATTAGCCAACATCAGCACCATTGCTGTGGTTTTTTCAACAACCTGAAGACCACCATCCTGGCCAGGTGTGAACTAGGCAGTTGAGGTTAGTGTGTGTGTGTGTGTTATTGTTACCTGGCTCTGTCGAATGACGGCATCCCGCTGAAAAAGCTGCTCCACCACAACCTTCTCACTCTCACTGGGAACCTATATGAAATAATCACAATATGCATATCATGTGTGTGTGGTGTGTGGTGTGTGTGTGTGTCAGCCTACAGTCATAAACTGTCACTCACCACCACGTCTGTCATGATGTCATCTTCCAGTGCCAACTGGACCCGATCCCTGCAGGAACAGACAGGTGATCAATCAGAAACAAGCAGTCAGTCAGTTAGACAGACAGGCAGTTCTTCAGGTAGACAGGTACCTGTAGAGGGAGGTGATGAGTCTCCAGGTGCTGCTCTCCTGCTGCAGCAGCCAGCGGACTCCTGCTGTTTTACTGTTCTGACCGGCTCTGAGGACCACAGACTGCAGCACATCCACCTTAAATACAGTGAGGGAAGGACGGTGAGTATTTACACTGGAACAGTCAGTTAATTATTGTGATTTACAGATGCTGGTACTAAGTGTATTTTGGATTTAGCTGGTAACCTTGTAGTACTACTATTGGTTCATTTCAAACACACTAAAACTCATACTTTTATACTTGCGAGGATCCTCCTTGACAACATATTATCTAGTCCTTAATTCTCACCATCATCAAAGCTCCCTAAAACTCAAACTGGCAATCATAAAGATTAGATGTACAAGATCACACACTCGCGCAAAACTCACCTTGTCCTGGCAGAGTGCCTGATAATCCTCCAGGCAGATCAAACACTGCAGAGGATGAATGTTTCAGAAAAGACGCAAGGAACTCTGGGAAAAGACTGGCAGCCGCTGAAACAATCAAAAAGTACAGCGTGAACAAGCTGGAGTACACAAACACTGCAGAGTTACAGGGGGTGTGTTTGTTTTACTCACCAGCCTCTCCTGGGTCGTCCTCCTTTAGCAGAGCTGAGCTAAGGTTGGTGATGTCTTCTGTGAAGAAGCTGGTGTTCTCCAGTCCCGACACAGGGGAGGTGTACATGCTGTTGGTCCAATCGCTGTCATCCAAATTCTAGACACATAGACACAAACCATAATTTGTTAAATTATTACGAGTGGTTATAACATAAACCTGTAGGGTTATTTTATTATCAGGGAGAGTCCCATGTTTCTGTGTTTGGTAATATAGAGGATACAGTTTAAAGAAAAAGCTGAAATGGAACCAGCGACCCCTCGCACATTCCAACTCTATGAGTGTGTGTGTGTGTGTCTGTGTCTCACCAGACTGCTGAGTGCATTTCTGGGTGTGTGCGTGTATCGAGGTGTTCGACCTCCTGGTGCCAAAATGGAGGAAACATCTGGAACCCTGGGAGTTACTGAGAAAGAGCGAGAGATGAGACACACGTGGGTATTCAGTCAAATACAGAGCTCTTTGATATGAATCAATAAGCAGCTTGAAATCAGGCTTAATATCAGCTTGTGTGATGACTGTGTGTCCTACCAGCCTGTCTGAACAGTGACGCGGGAGTAGCCCTCAGCAGGGAGCGGGCTGGTGTTACCGTGGAAACAACGGGACTGCCACTGCCGGGTGACGGGACTGAGACCAGCAGTCAGGAACAACAACAAAACTGATAGTTCGGACATTATAAATAATTACTGCTTTATCACTTTATCATAACATTTTCCATATAACTGTCTCAGCTAAAGGAAATACAACAACACATTCAAGGTTTCTCAGTTCCTTCATTTACCTTTTCTAAACCTCAAACAAACAGGGATGCTGGAAATTTCATCCAACATCCTCTTCTACTGATTTACTTCTAAAGCTTTTATGATGCTTGCTTATGATTTTTAAACTCTTCCAGATCTGGAGGTTCCCACTGACTCAATGGTCACAATTGTTTTCAATAAGCAACAGCAACGGGTTTGTCTGATGCTGAACACACCACTCACACATTCAATGCAAACAGATGGAGGATACAGGCCACTTTCTTCCTCCTTCTCCGGGCAGCGATCGTCACCTCATCATCTCGTACAACAGGAGACGGCAGCTCACTCTGACCCCTGGGATACAAAACCAGTTCATACATGTTATCACTGACATGAAAACACACAGGTGTTGTGGTACTCACGTCCAGGACATGTCTGACTCGAATCCTGAGTTGTGTGACTTGTGACCCGAACTGGACTTGAGCACTTGAATACTGACTGCATTTGGGCTCATAAGTTGGAGACGAGGACTCAGACTTTGTTAGTTGTTTTGTAATAGGTCATAATAATAATAAATTGCCAACTGATTGTATAGTACTCGCAGGAAACGTTTTACTGTATTGAGTACTTTTACTTTTATTACTTTCAGTACATTTTCCTGCAAATTCTTCAGCACTTATACTTTGCAATATTTAAATGAAGAACTGTTTACAATGTGGCATTGATACTTGTACTAAAGTAAAGGGCCTGAGCACTTCTTCCACTACTAAGTTTATGTCAACACTACACAAACCACACACCACTTAGCCTGTTAGCATCAACAGTGATTGTGAACGGCGGCGTTAGCAGAGCTAGCATTGTTAGCCCCAGCTAGCACAGTAAAATGAACCCGACCCGGACCAGCCGGCTAACTTAGCAGCTAATGGCTCGAAGCACAATTCACATACAGGGCTAAAAAGAAGTGTAAAAGCACTTATCAAAGTTTAAAAAATGTGAAATAATATGTTTTACCAGTCCATGGTCGTGAGCTGTCAATTCCCGCTTCACGAGGTTTAACAGAATTCTTCTTCGTGTGTCTTTTTTCTTCTTCTTCTTTCGTTTGAATTTCCGGCACACTGGATGCCTGGTGGCACATGGCTGCCCCTCACGGCGGCGATGAATTTGACAAGTATTGATAGATTTCTCGTTTGTAAACTGCCTAAAATGTATTAAGACTGAAATTTAAATATATGTGTTATAGGAAACAATAAACAGTCACGTATGTTTTTTTATTAACAGAGAGGTAGGAGTTTATAATAGATAAATATTGTATATGCATTTTGTGTTCTGTTCAGTATTTTTAGGGTTCTGACTGTTCATAAACACATCACAAGTCATTATTGTGACATACTTAGTTGTTTTTTTTAATCATCAATTTTTTCCTGTCGCACATTTTCCTATGTGGAGTGACTCATCTGTTATTTGATGATCTTTGCTCTCCTCCACCCTCCAGTCCGGCAGCAGCCGCTGTTGCTCAACACACAATCGTTAAACGGTGATAAACACAAGAGGAAACAGGAACACACAGGGCAGTTTGTAACCAGAGAACACGGGTGTATTCAGCAGGGACGCAGGGAAGAAAAATCCCCAAATAACTGCTGCGGGGATACCTCACTGCAAAGGCCGGGATTGGCACTCCGACTGACAGGGAGAGGCACACGCACAGCCCCGGTATCTCACGGGTGGTGGTTTGGCCGGAGTGAGTCAGGCAGAGTAAAACACGGAGGGGCAGAAGCAGGGAGACAGATGGAAAGATGGAGACCCCAGGTAAACTTTTCTCATTGCGTGGCAGAATGCGAGACAGACAGACACGGAGAGAGAGACAGACACGGAGAGAGAGAGAGAGAACCGACAGGGAAACCATTAGTCTCGTCTGGGTGAAATGAACCGTTACATTCAGACTTAATCTTAACACTGTAATGTATTAACTACCAACAAAACATGTCACATAACCTGTAATTTACCATTTAACTTGCATTATGTATGTATTATTGGCAGTTACTTCAGTTTTGAACCAGTCGGTCCACCACGCCAAACTTCGTTCAAAAAAAACCGTTATTTTACATTCAGCAGATCCTATCAGCAACATGTTCTCTCACCTGTGTTGTTCGAGTTAGAGGTGAAAACAGTGATAGAAAGTAATGAAGTACAGTTACTCGAGTACTGTACGTAGGTACAAATGTGAGGTACTTGTACATTACGTGACTATTAGAATGTAATGCCGACTTTACACCACTACATTTTAAAGGAAAGTATTGTATCTTTAACTTAAGTATATTTGACAACTGGGTTTAACATACAACACAGATATTATCAACAAATTTGAGTGAAACTATCAAATATAAAAGACAACAACATTTCCATTTCAGTGTTTTGTCATTATATGTAGGGCTATTTTATTTTATTATAAATTGATCTGCCAATTAATGTGGCTGAGCTGAAGGTGGTATCTCCAAATGTCTTGTTTTGTCTGCCCAAAAGTAAAAAAAAATCCAAATATTCAGTTAAAAAGATAGGAAAAGCAGGTCAGGCCATATTTCTTATATATATATATATTTCTTCACCATTGAGTAGTATCTTGGAAACACAGCAAATTAAGCATCAAATGATCGTCATCATCTTTGCACTATAGCTATAACATGAAGGGAAGTGTCTGTAAACACAGTATTATGTAAGATTTATCATGTTAGAGTATAATCATGATTCTCTGAAGAGGATCAACTTTAATATGGCTGAAGTTTCAGACTTTCTAACATGCTTCTTCTCTGTTTTTGCAGTGTGAACAGCGAGCTCAGCTGTGTTAAACAAAGCTCAGCCAAGCTAGGAGACTTCCAGGACCATGGCTGACAGGCTGTTTGGTTTCTCAGCCAACAGGCGCATCGTCGCTGGGCTGCTGGTCAACCTGCTGTCCTCCATCTGCATTGTCTTCATCAACAAGTGGATCTATGTACACTATGGCTTCCCCAACATGACCCTTACCCTGGTTCACTTTGTGGTCACCTGGCTGGGACTCTACATCTGCCACAAAATGGATGTTTTCTCTCCAAAGAGCCTCCCAGTTCGCAGGATCGTGTGGCTGGCTCTGAGTTTCTGCGGGTTTGTGGCCTTCACCAACCTTTCCCTGCAGAACAACTCGATAGGAACGTACCAGCTGGCCAAAGCCATGACCACACCTGTCATCATCCTCATCCAGACCACCTACTACAAGAAGACCTTCTCCACTAAGATTAAACTCACACTGGTAAGGGGCGCTTAGGTTATCTCCTCTTTACAGTAATCTAGCAGCTGCCTAAAGCTGTGACCACAGGCTCCTCAACATAAACCTGATGGGTCCTGACAAGGCATGGAGATGTGCAGCGTCCAGTGAGAAGAGGAATGGAGATGAGTGTAGCCAGTGTTTTTCATTAGTGGATGAGGAATGTGGGTAAAAGGCAAAAATATAGTCCTGGGTCAGGTTTATTTCTTGGGTTCAGCCAGGTTTGGTCTTAAAGACACAGGTACGATTCAGGTTTGTGTCTCAGGCTTAGATCATTCTCTGATTCTCTGAATAATATATGTAAAGACAATCTGTGTGGGTCTTCACAGAGAAGGGTATTATGGGTAACAGCAAGCCGATTGGCTGATCCAGGTCCTGCTTGGAGGCTGGTCTGTAATGGAAAACAAGGCGAATGCTGCGTTCATGTTATACTGGGGATACCATAATAAGAAAGTGCCTGAAAAATAAGGTTCTGGTTTATAATGTCTGTTTCTGTCTGTCTCTGCAGGTGCCCATAACATTAGGAGTGATATTGAACTCGTACTATGATGTGCGGTTCAACCTGCTGGGGACAGTGTTTGCAGCACTGGGTGTTCTGGTGACGTCGCTTTACCAAGTGGTGAGTAAATATGGTACAGTCAAGTCAGATGGCAAAAGCGTGAGTTTGTTGCATGGAAACTATAGGGTCTCTCTCTGTAAATATAATAATATATACAGTCTAGACCTGCTCTATATGAAAAGTGTCTTGAGATAACTTCTGTTATGATTTGGCGCTATATAAATAAAACTGAATTGAAAAGATAAATAAATTTTCCTCTTTCTCTCCCTGTCTCTCTTTCTCAGTGGGTGGGGGCTAAACAACATGAGCTCCAGGTGAACTCCATGCAGCTCCTGTACTATCAGGTATGACTCAACACCAGAGACAGATAAAGTTAACAGTAACAGCAGTGGTACTGCTTTATAATTTAATATCAGTCATATCACTAAACTACTACTACAGCCAGCAATTTAATAGGAAGTTAATACTGTGAGTAAAATCGTAAAAGAGCAATTTAATACTCACTATTCTCTGATAGAGGGTCCCATCTGTTTTTTCTTTTCACCTATAATTGGGACTTGCTAGTTTACACAGATGTGGTAAAATATACAAAAGACTGCAAATTTGGTAGTTCAGAACAAATCAAAAACACATCCACTGGTTCTGATACAGGTGCAGTTCAGCTCAATTCATCCCCAAATATTAGTACTATGACTGTAATAGTTGCATGTTATATTAATGTAGAATGAGATGTTATGACTGATGTTAACACAGTGACTGTCCTGTCAGGCTCCTCTGTCGTCAGGCTTCCTGCTCTGCATCGTTCCTTGCTTTGAGCCTCTGACTGGAGATGGAGGAATATTTGGACCCTGGTCTCTGCCTGCTCTGGTGAGACTCACACGATGACGCACACAAACACACACAAAATAAACGGAAGGAAAACACTTAAGGTTCGGATTTTGTTCATTGCCATGTTGCTGGGGTAACCATGCTCTCCTCTTGTTGCCCAGATGACAGTGCTGTTCTCAGGTGTGGTGGCATTCCTGGTCAACCTGTCCATCTACTGGATCATTGGAAACACCTCAGCTGTCACGTATCCTTAAATACACAGGGCTTTGATATATAAGTGGTTTTAGGGTTTTGTGAAGAGCTTTCTAATCTTTTAAAATTGACTTCAGAACCTCTTGAGGAGGTCTCCGGTCTTCTTTCTGGGGGATTTCGTTGGCATCTCGTTGGGTTTTCTTTGGTTTTCTTGGGGAGGGCTGGGTGTTTGTGAGGAGACAAACTGAACTTCTTGAGCAGATTTTTGATCCTCTTGGAGAGATTTGTGTGAGACTTAAGGGGTGTAGTAGTGGTCTTGTTGAGGGTTCCTGGAGGTCTTCAAGAAGTTATTTCAGATACCAGATTCATTATTTTTGATGGGTTTTGAATGTGTCATTGTTCTCCTGACTCTTGTTCTCAGCTACAACATGTTTGGTCATTTTAAATTCTGCATCACCCTGATTGGAGGATACCTGCTCTTCCATGACCCCCTCTCACTCAACCAGGTGAGTCTTACCGTGCTGCTCTGATGATTCAAACCAGCAACCTCCAGTTATTTTCTCTAAACCTCCTTTTCCCTACCTGTCTTTCTGTCTCACACTCAGGCACTGGGGATCCTCTGTACTCTGGCAGGAATCCTGTCTTACACTCACTTCAAACTGGTTGAACAGGAGGAGGGGAAGAGCCGCCTGGCTCAAAGACCATAGAGTGACTTACCTGTCCATCAAGTGCACGGACTCCTGCCATTGGCTGCGCACAGTGTGACTGGCAGCAGAGACCTCTTTATATATTTTTTATTTTATTATGAGTATTTTTTTAGGGAAGTTAAGAATTTTATCGTGGTTCCCAGACAGGATTAAATGCGTACTACATATCAACATGTCACCTCTGCCCTTTGTGCTCTTCCCATGATTCAAATGGAGGCTACAGGGTGGGCAGAGTTAGTGAACAGTGAGCAAGGCATCAAACTTTCATCTGCTGCTGGAGGCAGGCGCTGCCATGAAAACAATATAATAATAGTAATGATATTAGTAAAATAATAATAGTATTTTCTCCTGCTAGCTCAGTTTGCCCAGCAGAGAACAATGGCAGCTCAACACACACACACACACAAAAGTACACATTTCAGCATCATATATCCTCCTCTTGTGTTTCTGCTTTTATTCAGATCTTCTATAGTGCTGAAAAATATCCACATTCATTACAGCTGACATCAGGGCAGAAAAAATGAATGGGAGCCTTTAATAACCAAGCCTATTTGTTTAAGCTCATTGTGTGTACCTGCTGTTTGTGGACTACAACCAGTCCCCTTCTATAAGATCGTATCTACAGTATAAGGGATTTATCATTGATTGAAAACTTTTTTTTGCTTATACGTTATCAAATCCTGCTCAAACTTATCCTTCAGTATACCTCGACAGTGACAGTACGTCCTCAAGCTGTCCCCACAACAGCAGCACACTGCTTTATAAGACGTAGTTGCACCATCAAACCTTGTCTCCCAACTGTCTGTAAACTGTTCCTCTTTCGTGGAGCAGTTTCTACTTGGACAGGAAGGGGTTAAATAAAATTGGATGGTGCAACACAGCTAATAAACTACAACAGCTTACTCCATTTTGGAGGTCAGCGCTATATCGACTGAACAGCAACAATGCTGGGTCACAATCTTCTTTGTTCTCAATGATTAAATAGGTTTTAAATGGAGTGTTTATGGTCTAGAGAGTGTTTCTCTTTCTGGTTTTGGACTGCTCTGAGTCTCATTCAGTGTTAGTTTAATTTATTTTTTTCTTTATTTTCTAAAAGTTTTTAAAAGAACCTATTAAATTTTGCTGACTGTCGGTGAGTATGAGGAATCTGATCACACCCACTTAACTGGGACTTACTGATTTTTTTTTTCCTCTTGAAAAAAACCCAAACATTTCAGATGCATACCTTCACCTGGAATCACAGGTGGTGTGGGAGAGGCTGTGTATTTAATAATTTATGTGTTACGACTGCAGTCCGTCGTTTAACCGGTGAAATAAAACTCTAATCTTATTCTCCCACACTGGTGTTTCATCACAAGAACAAGCAACAAGTGTCTTTGGATTGACTGGACAGTGTCTCTCTCTGAGGTGACTGACTGTACCATGACAGAGATTCACTGTTCTCATTTCACTTTACTGTGTTGAACATGTTCAGTCTGCCGAATAAAACTGATTTAGTGACTTTACAGCTGTTTGGATTGTTTTGAGTTTCCACTAATGCAGACATGCAGATATAGGTTTAGTCTATTGTCCTACAGGAAATTAGTTTTCACAGCCCGCACAGTTGTAACATAAACATATAGGTAACCACACCACAACATATAGATGACATTCAAGCACATGTGCATACATCTCACAGACAAAACTGACTCACAGAGGACTGTGGACCATTATCAGTGTTATATCTATATATAAAATCCTGCTTTAGTGAAAATACACAAGTAATATTGGTTACATTAAAGTAGCAGTTTTAAACCTTTACTCTGCAAAGACCCCTCCACGTGGAGATTACGTGTCCCTAGGTGTTACAGGTGCTACTTGGAGGGTCATTACATTCCTTACATTGCTCTTAAGTAAGATGAATTCACTCTTTTATCATTATTTTTCTTTGACTGCTAACCTGTGCTGTCCCCCTTTCTTGTCACAGTGCTAGTAAAAAGTGGCACAGAATGGAACTGAACAAGAAAGTACATGTAACTCGCCTTGAGGTAAACTACAGCAGTAACACATTAGTAAACCTGCTGTAGGTGGCTTACTCTCATTCTTTATAACCACACCTAACATGTAGTTTCCCTGTGAACAGCTCTTCTGTGTAAGTTTTCCAGTGGCTCTGAGCTGAGCCTTCAGTACCACCGTCATCCACACTGTGTCAATAAAGCTACAACTGTAACCCTGGTTTACACACACACACACACACAAGAGAGTGGCTGTGCTGGGAGGAAATTTCAGATGAATGAATGACTGAATGAATGAGTGGAAAGAGTGTGTTTTAAAATATTTCTAGTCTCCCGAGGAGGAAAATCTGAGAGCTGCTGTTTAACAACCTAACAAAGAATCTGTTCTGTTTCTACTGAAGGTTTAACTGTTTTCATTTCTGTTAATTACATAGGTTCTGTTTGGTTTAAATTAGATCAGTAGCAGCTTAACTCTTCAATTAAGGGTACATTCCCCAATACTAATAATACCCCTTGAGGAAAATTCTTAGTCAAGTCGGACTACTATTACGAATACTTTTGCTGCTGCTACTACTAGATGTAGTCAGAGGCGGAGGGAGTACTCATAACTTTATACGTGTGTATATATACACCAAATGAATCTATTCATTCATTTACATTTTATTTTATTTCATTAAAATATACATGAAAACGACTGCTTCATGAGTAACCGCCGTAAGCATTGCCTGTCGGTATAAAACAATTTGAATATACCAAAATATACAGTTATTCGTGGGTTAAATGATATTGTGATTATATTAAACTCGTCATATTATAAAACACTGAACTGTGTCAAAATTATAACTTAATGAAAATATTTTCAGTAAGGCATAATGTGTGGGACCTTGAGGGTCCTTCAGCGGTTCACACGGAAACCAACTCTAATGACCGATGTTTGTTTTGCTACAGTTAGCAGGTAAATCTTTTTATTTTACTTTAAAATGTACACGAAGATCTGGATTGCCAGTCAGGGATTTATAATGTTTATTATTTTAACTTTACGCTATAACGACTTAATACACACTAACTGCCAGTTTAACGCTGTCAAAACGTTTGTTTACATCGTTCCATTCAAGTGGCCTAGCTGAACGCGTTAGCTCTGCCAATGCTAACAGTTGTTTTATTATTCATTTGTATTCTCATATTTAAAGCGTGACAGCGTCCTTACAACGTTAAACTATGTATCACCTTCTTTCAAAGCTAAGATTAAACGTCAGTCATATCATCAGAGAATAGCGCTAACGTTACCCTAAACAAAGCAGCTGAGCTAGGCGGCTAACGAGCGGGGTCTGCAACGACGCTGCTGCGTGGGTGTGTGTCAGACTAATTTAAACTGTAGATCATATGGTTGGAGATTTAAATCGTACTTTATTTTATCCACCATTTTATCCACTTTTTCTCAAGACGTACAACTAACATCTAACGGCTTTTTACGTGGTGAGGAAAATGGTTTGAACGAGTATCTTACTTTATTTTTCCAGTTCTGTAAAATTACCATTTGAGAACCTACACCTAATATTAATGATGGTTGGAAATTTGAATTTTATTTCAGTGTCACGGGCCATTGTATCACACCTATACATTAAGCATCAACAGACAAGCAATTTGATGATGATAATTCAATCATTTCAAGAAAAGACATGGAAAAACAAATGCAGGAATTAACCCACTCATTACTGATACAAGGTTGTCTTCCTTAGCGCCCATGTATTCCTCAGATAAGATACCAATTTAAATGACTCTTTTTAAACTAAGTCCTGAATCATTCACATCCATCACCTCAGTCTTGTTTTTTGTCATTAAAAATTTTACATTACCTGCATGAAACAACAAATCGATCAGTTTCCTAAAACTCACACACACTGCTTTAAGTTGATATTCACCTTTCAAAGCAGCATACAGACCCATTTCAGTGTACCAGCTGTTATCTGGGCACTAAGCATCAGTGTTGTTAAATAGCTTTTCTTTGTTGTCCTTCCCTAGTATGCCTGCTGAACGCAAACGCTCAGTAAACATGGATGAGAAAGACGTTTGCGCCTTCGGTAACAAGGAAAAAGAGAAGGACAGAGAGGGTGAGAGAAGACCAGCATCTGCCCGAGACAAACCAAAAGATGAGGCCAAAATGGGTGGTAAAAAAGATGGCGGCAAGGAGGAGAAGAGGAAGCGCCTAGAGGAGGAGAAGAAGAAGAAAGAGGAAAAGGAGCGAAGAAAGAAGGAGGAGGAGAAACAGAAAGCAGAGGAGGAACAGAAGAAGAAAGAGGAGGAGGAGAAGAGACAGCAGGAGGAGCAGGAGAGGAAACTTCAAGAGGAGGAGGCCAAACGACAACGTGAGGAGGAGGCAGCGCTCCTCAAGTAAGTGATGATGAACTTTGCTGTAAAGCCTCAGTTTACAGCAAAGGAAATGTAAGTACCCTGTCTTTTAACTTTGTCCAGCTTACATCATGTATTTCTCTCCATTGTACCTAATTTCTGCAGGGAAAAGGAGGAGGGGCATCAGCTGCATCAAGAGGCCTGGGAACGTCATCAGTGCAGGAAGGAACTCCGCAGCAAGAACCAGAACGCCCATGAGGGTCGGCCTGAAGAGGCCTTCTTCAGCCGACTGGACTCCAGCCTGAAAAAGAACACTGCCTTTGTCAAGAAGCTGCGTACACTCACTGAACAGCAGCGAGATTCTCTCTCCAATGACTTTGCCTCACTGAACCTCAGCAAGTACATTGGCGAGGCCGTAAGCTCTGTCGTTGAGGCCAAGCTGAAGATCTCTGACGTTGGCTGCGCCGTCCACCTGTGCTCCCTCTTCCACCAACGGTACGCTGAGTTTGCTCCGTTACTGTTACAGGCGTGGAAGAAGCACTTTGAAGCGAGGAAGGAAGACAAGGCGCCCAATGTGAGCAAGCTGCGCACAGATCTGCGCTTTATAGCAGAGCTCACCATCGTTGGCCTCTTCACAGACAAAGAGGGACTGTCGCTTATTTACGAGCAGCTGAAGAACATTATCGGGACGGACCGGGAGACACACACTCATGTGTCAGTGGTGATCAGCTTCTGTAAACACTGTGGGGACGACATTGCTGGTCTCGTGCCCCGCAAGGTGAAACTGGCTGCTGAGAAGTTTGGCTTGTCCTTCCCTCCGAGTGAGATAATCAGCACAGAGAAACAGCAGCCATTCCAGAACCTTCTAAGGGAGTATTTCACATCGCTCACCAAACACTTGAAGAAGGACCACCGGGAGCTGCAGAACATTGAGAGGCAGAACAGGTGAGTGCTCCCTTTCTCCACAGGGAATGGTGCTCTTTGGCTCACCATGATATGACCTCTTAACATTTTCTCCTCCTCAGGCGTATCCTACATTCCAAAGGGGAGCTGAGTGAGGACAGGCACAAGCAATATGAAGAGTTTGCCACATCCTATCAGAAGCTGCTGGCCAACACTCAGTCCCTGGCTGATCTGCTCGATGAAAACATGCCAGAGCTGCCTCAAGACAAGACTGTGCAGGAGGGTGTGTCACCTCTCTTTTCCTGACTTGTAGTCAAAAGAGCCCCTTCAAGGGCTTTTTTATTTTAGATTAAATCAAATAATGACACCAGTAAGCTGAACATGTGTGTGTCATGTGTGTCTTTTTTCTCTCAGAGCATGGTCCTGGCATTGATATTTTCACTCCTGGTAAGCCTGGGGAGTATGACCTGGAAGGAGGGATCTGGGAAGATGAAGACGCACGAAACTTCTATGAGAACTTAGTGGACCTGAAGGCCTTTGTCCCTGCCATCCTTTTCAAGGATAATGAGAAGAGCAGCCAGGGCAAAGACAAAGATGACGCAAAAGGTATATGCACTGAATCCACTGACAGATGAGGAAAGAGATTCTCTCAACTTTATTCTGACTGTACTGTTATTTGTGGTTGGTTCAGATGGGAGAGAAGGGAAGGACACGGCCAGCACCACAGAGGAGCTGGAGTTGGAGCTGGAGGCTCTGGACATCACAGATGAACCTCTTGAACTGGAGGGAGCAGACGAGGCAGAGAATGAAGAACTGGCCAAAAAACTGCTGGATGAGCAAGGTAAACCAGCACCTCTGTATGTGAGTGTGATGGTGATTTTACACGTCGACTTGAGTCACTTGTTTCATACACCTTTATTTTTTAATATGTGTAGAACAAGAGGATGAGGAGGCAAACACAGGGTCCCACTTGAAGCTAATTGTGGATGCCTTCATCCAGCAGCTCCCCAACTGTGTCAACAGAGACCTCATAGACAAGGTGATGAGAAACAAATAGAGCATTTAATGTGGTGTCCATATTGTGTGTAAGAAAAAAATGTCTTTCACCTGATCTCTTTACTATCATGTAAAGACTTTTGAATCTTTAAATTTATGAGCTTTGTGTTGATTCCTGCAGGCTGCCATGGACTTCTGCATGAACATGAACACCAAGTCTAACAGGAGGAAGCTTGTCCGGGCGCTCTTCACTGTCCCCAGGCAGAGGTAAAGCTGCGTAGACTATCTAAATTTGCTGACCATTGTTATGGGGATAACTTTGATCTTTTGTTCTAAGCAGTCACATCGACAGCTGAAGTTAGTTTTAAAGCTGCACTTGTACTTTTAAGCTGTGGATTTTCAGACAACACTTATTAGCAAGCTCTGTGTGTGTAATGTTGGTTTTGATCTTTTCGTAGGATTTATTGACAAGAAAAATAGAGTATTACCTTCAGACACCACCAGGTGGCGCTCTTGTCATGATTTACAGTTGGTAGATCAGAGGAGCACTGACTCTTCTTCCTCTTTCAGGCTGGATCTGCTCCCCTTCTACTCCCGGTTGGTGGCAACTCTTCATCCCTGCATGTCTGATGTGGCAGAGGACCTCTGCTCCATGCTGAAGGGAGACTTCAGGTTTCATGTAGGTTCTCTGTTGAATGATGCACTGAGTTCTATTTGGACTCGATAAAATCAATTTGAGCCTGAAAAACATTTATTAAACAAACTCTAAATCAGCCGGTCATATGCTAAAAAACAAATACATCTTCCAATGTTTGTGTTTTTAGATTCGGAAGAAGGACCAGATCAACATCGAGACAAAAAATAAAACTGTCAGATTCATCGGGGAACTGGCCAAGTTCAAGATGTTCTCAAAAACAGACACGCTTCATTGTCTCAAGGTGGGTGGAGAATTGCTGATCTGACATCTGAGGCTTTGATATCTATGAGCTGATCAGTTTGAATGTTTATACTGAAAGTCTTTGTGTGTGTGTGTGTGTGTGTGTGTGTGTGTGTGTGTTTGTGTGTTTGTGGCCCAACAGATGCTGCTGTCTGATTTCACCCATCACCATATAGAGATGGCCTGTACACTGCTGGAGACCTGTGGCCGCTTCCTCTTCAGATCCCCCGACTCTCACCTGCGTACCAGTGTCCTGCTGGTTAGTGCACCAAAACCCAGTATTGGTTGGACTATGTTTAACAGAGAAATAGGAACATTTTAAGATTTTTGTTTTGAGTTGTAGTCTCAGTGTAAACAGCTAATAGTTTGTCAAATCCTGTCTGTGTTTCAGGAGCAAATGATGCGTAAAAAGCAGGCGCAGCATCTGGACGCCCGTTACGTGACCATGGTGGAGAACGCCTACTACTACTGCAACCCCCCGCCCATGGAGAAGACGGTGAAGAAGAAGAGGCCGCCGCTGCAGGAGTACATCCGCAAGCTGCTCTACAAGGACCTGTCCAAGGTCACCACTGAGAAGGTGCTGAGGCAGATGCGCAAGCTGCCATGGCAGGACCCCGAGGTTAAGAGCTACCTGATCTGCTGCATGGTCAACATCTGGAACGTCAAGTACAACAGCATCCACTGTGTCGCCAACCTGCTGGCCGGCCTGGTGGCCTACCAGGAGGACGTGGGCATCCACGTGGTGGACGGAGTGCTGGAGGACATCCGGCTGGGCATGGAGGTAACACAGTGATGTGGTAATACTTGTCTGTCATTGACTGAGGTTTATTTATGCACTGTTGATGAGTTCAGAGCGATGAGGTAAGGTACAGTGAGAGGACAGAAAGAAACAAAACCAGGTGCTAATCCTGACTGACAGTTTTGACAGTTGATTGAAGAGGAGGCCTCGTTGTTACTGTCATTAGTATGAAGAGCACTGCTACATGTTGCAGGACACGTGAGAATGTCGCCTGGCTCCATCCTGAGTGTGGTTTTGCAAAACACTTCAAACCATGTCATGCGGTAGTATCAACAATTCAGGCTCTTGACAATAAAGTGGCAGCATGTAAAAATGTTAGAAATCCTGTGTACAGAGTGTCTCAACTCTACCCCCTAAATGATCCCAAAGCCAGTCCAACCAGCCAGAGTTCCGCTAACTTTGCTGTGTGGTACTTTCACTTATGTAAAGGATCTGAATGCTTGTTACATCACTGAAAGTCACACAGTAGCACAAACAAAATGACAGATGGAGGCAGCGGTATTCCAGCAGCTCCTGTGTTCTGCTCGGTAAAATTCCTGTTTTTGTCAATGGAGTCTGGATAAGTGATATACAGTGATGTTTCTGGTTAAACCACAAAGGATCTTACTCTTTCATAAAAAGGTCTATCTCTGTAGGAATCCTATCCATAATGTTGTCAGACACTTATAATAACAATCTGAGCCTGTCAGTGACGCAAACAAACACTTGAATCACATTGCAGCAGCTGTTTGCATGGGCCAGGTACACTGTTCTTGCTCAAGCCTGCACCAATTCCAAAGACTTTTGTCCCTATCTATCATTTACATCCAAAAACATGGGGAAATAAGGTAATAATAATCCTTTGAGTATAGGATCTTAATACTTCTTCCACCGCTGTCCATTCCCCAGGTCAACCAGCCCAAATTCAACCAGCGGCGGATCAGCAGCGCCAAGTTCCTGGGTGAGCTCTACAACTACCGCATGGTGGAGTCTGCCGTCATTTTCCGTACCCTCTTCTCCTTCATTTCCTTTGGGGTCAATCAGGATGGCAGCCCCAGCCCTCTGGACCCTCCGGAGCACCTGTTCCGCATCCGTCTGGTCTGCACCTTGCTCGACACGTGCGGCCAGTACTTTGACCGCGGCTCCAGCAAGAGGAAGCTGGACTGTTTCCTCATCTACTTCCAGGCATGTCATATATGTGAATGTTGATCATTTTTTGCTAGACTCTATCAGAGCTGCAACTAATGATTATTTAATTAATTATTATTTACATTTTCTCAGTTAATCGATTATTGGTTTTGTCTGATGACTTCAGGTGTCCAACACCTAAAGATACAACTTCAAATGCTCATATTTGAGAAGAGCAAATGTTCTGAATTCTTGCTTAGAAAATGACTAAATGATAAGTTGATTATCAAAATAGTTGCCAATTAATTTTTGGTGGATCAGTGAATCAGTTAATCGACTAATTGTTGCAGCTCTAGTAATCTGTCCTACGCTGCCATTTTGACTGGGTCTCTCTTGTAAAATGGACAGTGAATCTCAAGGGACATCCTGGTTCGATAAAGACTGAATAAATAAAATAAAATCTGTGTCTGCAGCGATACATCTGGTGGAAAAAGAGCATCGATGTTTGGACCAAGGATCACCCGTTCCCCATTGACATCGACTACATGATCAGCGACACCTTGGAGCTGCTCAGGCCCAAGATGAGGCTCAGCTGCTCCCTGGAAGAGGCCACCAAACAGGTCACCGACCTGGAGAGGGAGGTGCTCGTCAAGCTAGGTAGGAGTGGACACAGTGTGCTAGTATGTACAGATGCCTTCAAGTGGCAGTTGTCTATATCCGGCACGTAATTATTGCATGTGTGAAGGATGTGAGAGCTTGTGCAGCAGCCAGACTCTCTGGTTGAAGCGCTTTCCGTCGTTCCGGCTGAGCAGCATTCTCCTGTGTGTAGGAGGACGGTCATGCTTCCTTCACTTCTCAGTATGCTTTATCTGTCAGACAGGTTTAACTCCGCTAAACATACCTAACACATCAATACAGAGGTTTCAGGAATGATAATTGGGAATTAAAAAAGAATGACGTTCATTGCAAAGTTTCTCTGTGTAAAGAGTTTATTTTAGGTGGCTCACCCAAACAGATTTGGCACCACCAAGAATGTTATGAATATCTTTGTTTTGTTCTGTGACATAAGTCTGAGTGTTTCACTGAAACTGAAATTCTCTCTGTCATTCTTTGGTGTAAAATTTTATTCTATGTGGTATTTAAAAGGATAAAAGGTTAAATAAAATCAGGTGAGCCCTGCAGAAACCTTCTTACATTAGAATCTGATTAGGAATTGATCTGCTCACAGCCAGTATGAACAGAAGGAGTGATTACAGCTACTTATAACTCTGACAGCATACATTGCATACATGCATGTGAATTATGTATTAAGATATATATATATATGTCCTTAAATAGTGTGTCTGACTGTGCTGAGTGTAAAGTGAAGTTCCAAGAATGTCCGGTAATGCAAAGAAAAGAAACGGAGCAGAAGGACTGGGGTTCAGCAGGAAGGAGGAAGAAGGAAACGTCAGTGAAGCAGGTGTATCTCACCCTGCAGTCTGATAGCAGCACAGGAACACTGGCTTTGTTTAACAGTTTCAAGGTGTTGACTTGGAATGTGCAGAGAAAAATGTAAACACCAGCTACACCCTGTGAGAGAGTGACACTGCGGGACTGAGCGGAGGCTGATCCTCCAGCACTCTGTACCTTTGCTGAAGTAAGATAAAAGTCCTGCATTCAAAATCCTGCTGAAGCAACTGTGCTTAAGTGATTTCCACAGCTGTTGTTGGTGTGTCTGGACTGTATGCTCTATGTGGTTGTGTGTGTGTTTTTGAATGTAAAGGAGAGAGTGATTGATGAGGCTGATGAAGACCCACCCCCAGCTCAACAGTGGTGCCATTGTTTTTACCTTTTCATACTTTAACCAGGATCAGACATTCCTCAGCCCCTGAGTCACACACAGGACCTGATCTTCAGCTTCACACCGCCTGCCTGACTTCATTTCTTTGCTGTCACCACAATTGCATAATTAGTTTCTATAATTGGTTGCAGGTATTATTCAGGTTGACTGGTAAAACAGAGGAACTCACTAATGGAACAATAATTCCCTCCTGAACATTTGCTCTATTTATATCTGAATCTTTTGTTTGAGTAAAGCTGTTCTTTAGGATTGGGCTTGGCTTGGAGGTATTTATGATATCATCTCTCATAATCATTATTAGCATTTTTTTCTGCTGAATATTGTGTGAATTTTTCTCAGTTTGCTCATAAGAGTTTCACGTTCCTCATCTTTTGTGTTCATATGTCATACTATGTATGTTTTTAATGAAGGTCTAGCCATGGAGAAGGACGGTCGCTCCAGTGCCATGAGCGAGGGGGAGGGGCTCGATGAGGAAGACGATGATGGCGACGACGACGAAGAGGGAGGTGCTGAGACCGAGGAGCAGTCGGGCAATGAGAGCGAAATGAACGAGCAGGAGGAGGATGTAAGTTGTGTTTGGTTTGATGATCTAACTGTCCAAAACTTCTACATCCTGTTCCTCTGCCCACCTGTCACTTGACAACTGATCAGTCTGTGTAAATAATCTTGTTCTTCCTTGATGTTCTTGTTTGGGTGGAGAAGCCTCTGAAACTAACACTAACAAAAGGCAGAGACTCGCATTACAACTGCAGTTTGTTTCGGCAGTTGTAATGCCATGTCAGCAGATAAAATCATATAATGTGTGATGTCTAAAGATTCTAATTTTAAGTCTTAAGATCACATTGCTTCCAGTCGTTTTCATCACGTTTTTTTTTTCTTACATGTTTGATAATTGCGACTAACACTGGTAACCAGTTATGTCACTTGTGTGCTAAGGGAGACGTACCTGTAAATAAACAGCTTTATTTGGAGCTTCATGGGTTAAGAGCGTGCATGTAAATGTACTAAATAATCCAACATACTGGTTCAAATTGTATTTGCTGTTTTATGATGGCGTACAATATCAAACTCTGAATTATATATTCATAGATTTTATTGGCTGAACTTCCTGTCAGGTAACAAGCTAAGACTGTGTTTTTTCTCACAGGAAGGGTCTGAGAACGAAGAAGAGGATAGGGAAGAAGAGGAGGAAGAGAACACCGACTACCTGACGGACTCCAATAAAGAAAATGAGACTGATGAGGAGAACAATGTAAGATCAAACATGTCTATATGAAGAGCAGTAGATAATAGATTGTACTGGAATCACTATCACAAATACAGGATGAGTGATGATGATGCTTAGATTTAGAGACACAGAGCATGCTGTCATTAACATCCTAAACTTGACTGTGGCAAGAAAGTATTTAAAAATGAGCTTTAAGAAGATAGTGATTTCATAAGAAAATTGTTCTCATTTAAAGATGTGCACATTTGATCATGTGAATTTGCTGCTTCTGTGTAGGAGGTGACCATTCGTGGTGGTGGACTGAAGCATGTGGCCTGCGCTGAGGATGAGGACTTCATTCAGGCTCTGGATAAAATGATGCTTGAGAACCTGCAGGTATGATTCACTGTTAACTCAGCTGTAGGCTGACTATGTTCACATTTGCACAGTGTTTATAGTAATCTGTTACTGGGTGAGTTCATAATTTTTAAGTCAAAAACTTGGAAAAAACTTCCCCTTACTTTTTTTTTTTTGGGGGTCTCTACAGCAGCGTAGCGGTGAGGCGGTGAAGGTGCACCAGCTTGACGTGGCCATTCCTCTGCAGCTGAAGAGTCAGCTGAAGAAGGGAGGCTCCGGACAGCCGTGCGTCGGGGAGGGAGACTCGGACATCTCCGACACCATGCAGTTCGTCATGCTGACACGGAAAGGCAACAAGCAGCAGGTAAAAGTGCATTATGATGGCACATTAACAGTCACACCACACATATACACACATATGCCAACCAGTCTGGGAAAAACTGCGGGGCAGTTTTTTACATCTGGGGGCTGGTATATTTTCCTGTAGTCAAGAGCAGGCAGCCTCCATCTTTTCTCCCTATTCATGTAGTCACTAGCCTTCTTCCTCATCTGGGTTGTTTTGGGAGGTGGAAGTCAGCAGAAATGAAAGTTTTACCCTGAAGAGGACCCAAGGGACCCAGAGGTGTTGTTGGGTCACAAATGTCCATAGATAAACACAGGAACAGGACTGTAGTACAGTTGTATGGATGACTGAATATGTGAGAGCACAGACATGAGGAGAGGACTGATACACTTTGACTGTCTCTGAAATTCACTTGCACACTGAGCTCAGTCTAACTGAGCACATGAATAATATTGACTCTGGACTCAGAGTGTGTGTGTGTGTGTGTGTTCAGGCAAATGGCAGCGGTGGAATGTGTGGTTTGAGGGCAGAGACTGGTTCTTGTACTGTAGGGTGTGTCCAGCTTTCTGCCAGGGCTCTGAGCTTTAATGGACCGTTCAGTGCACACGGCTTCACTCAGTTTAAAGGACAGCTGCCAGATACACACACGGCAAAAAAAAAAAAAAAAAGATGAAGAAAAAAATCACTTTACATTTACATTTTGTAGAGAACACTGAACATCTTTGTAGTTAAGTGTGTGGATAGGAAATGACTTTTCTCTCTGTAAACACACACA
Source organism: Lates calcarifer (assembly GCF_001640805.2). Lineage (NCBI taxonomy): Eukaryota > Metazoa > Chordata > Actinopteri > Centropomidae > Lates > Lates calcarifer. The sequence continues at coordinate 12,633,906 of NC_066850.1, forward strand.
GCCTCAGCAGATGAATAAAAGCATCCTGTGTGTGTATGTGTGTTTTGATGGCTGTCCTTACTACCTCTGCGTGGGATGTTCCTGGACCCGTGGCCATGTTAACCTCCTCCTAGGGAGCAACTGGGGCAATCATTTCTTGTTAAGCCCCCACTGTACATGGCAGTTTGATTATTTCCCTACACACTCAGAAACCAGCCAGAGATTGTTTGAGAATAGAGTCTCTGTCATTCCCACTCTGCTCCCTGAACACCTGGTCCTATGTGACTTTGGTGAGCAGATACCATCTCCCTGTAACTGAGTGATAGTCAGTGTCTTAAACTGCTGGAATGTCAACTTTCAAAAACCCAAATCAGCGGAACCAAACCTGTCTTGCATTTGCTCTTATTGGTCCTTACTGGTTCTTATTCTTGTCAACAGTATAAGATCCTGAACGTGCCCCTGTCATCTCACCTGGCGGCGAACCACTTCAACCAGCAGCAGGCCGAACAGGAGGAGCGCATGAGGATGAAGAAACTCACCCTGGACATCAATGAGAGACAGGAGCAGGAGGACTACCAGGGTACAGCACTACGACTGAGCTTATGGATGCATGGTGCATATATAGTCATGTAATTTTAAACCATATATTTCTGTGGCATGTGTGCTTTACAGAGATGATGCAGTCCCTTGCCCAGCGTCCAGCTCCAGCCAACACCAACCGGGAGCGTCGGCCTCGCTACCAGCACCCGAAAGGTGCTCCCAACGCCGACCTCATCTTCAAGACTGGAGGAAGGTGAGACGCGAGCCCCCGATCACTGACGTCGCTGACACATTAAAAGAAAACTAACCACAGAATGTGTTGGCTTAGGGCTCATTATCTTATTCTGTACTGACTCCCCGCCCAATCGGTGTCTCTTTGAACAGAGTGAAAAAGGCAAGAAATGAAAGGCATGAGAAGCGAGACAGACAAGAGAGACAAGACAGGACAGACAAGCAGGAGAGAAACCAGAGATATATGGCGGAGTAGTCAGAGATGAAGCTTCAGCACGTTAGTTACAGAGAGAACGTTTTGCTCACATTTGCACTTTAAACTGATTCTGATTTTTCAGGTGCTGAGAGTTCAAGTTATTTTTCTTTAAAAGCTCTGGAAATATTTGGAAATAAAGATGACTTGATGTTTATACTTTAACATCAGCAGCACCTTGTGTGTCTTTCTTGCTTCTGTAAAGTGGAATGACAACACACCATGAACATTTTAGGATATGATTCATGTACATGTCACATTTAAGTTTGTCTCCTTGTCTCCAAAGGCATTGGTTAGACACAAATACATTTACAAAAAATTCTGTTTTTGCTTTGGTGCTGTCTTTTCTCAGGTTAATCCATATTTTACCACAAATGTGACTTTTATTGTGGTAAGAGGTTTTACAATTGGTATATTTTTTGGTATGATTTTTAATATAGGGAAGAAAATAAAAGTAAAGAGCATAACATACATAAACATACATACAAAATACAATTCGGCCAAGTACACAACAGCAAACATAGCTAGGGATCAGCTGGTGAACATAGTGGAGCATTTAGCAGCTAAAGAGCCAGGGGGTGGAGACCACAAACTGAGCTAAAACAGAGGGAATATTGACACAAAAACTCATCCATTGACAAAAAAAATCTTTAAAAATGAGCATTGTGTTGTTTTGATGAGCAAACTCTGCCACCGACAATGAAAACTAACATTTCTGGTTTTAAGGCTGAAACATGTTTGTTTTGCTCAGCACCTCTACAGTAAATGTCCTGCTCTGTCCTCCAGGAGACGCTGATTGGAGTCTGGGCCCGGGCTGAGCGAGCAAGAGAGCAAATGAACAAGCGAGAGAGAGAGCGAGCGTGAGAGAGAGAGAAAGAGAAGATCGGAGGAGAAACCGGTCTAAAACAGAACGAGTCCTCCAGACGCCCACTGATGATGCCGGGACAGACCAAAACCCCCTGACCCGAACACACACTCTTACCCTGCTGAGAGGTCCAACGCTAGAGGAGGAGAGACAAAAACTGGGAGCCTGGGGGTCAGAGGTCAGGGGTCAGGGAAGATGGCTCTCTTTTCTTTTTTTGTCTGTTGCCTGAAATGACAAAAAAACAACTGTCTGGACCAACTACAAAGATGACTGAACACCTGACCAGCCGACTGATGGCGAGACAGACAGGAAGGCAGGGCGAACAGATCACCTCCCGCCGTCACAGCAGTTCAAGGAAAAAGTGACTCGTGTTTCAGAGTTGAAAACCTGCGAGTGGGCAAAATTTACATGAGACTAGCGAGGGATACTGATTTAGTTTCTCATTTGTTTTTTGGACTCGGGAACACGTCAGCTCGGTCTAATTGTTTTTGCAAAACTGCCAAAAGTGGCACTGAGACGGAGACGAAGGACGGAATGGCGAGGTTTAAACACTGGTGGTGTGTTCGTAGACTGTTCGCCCAGTGACACAGAGGAAGACATTGATGTTTTGTACACAGACGAAGTGGCTGGTGGTGTGGAATTCTTGTTCTAGAGGCATATGTTGATTCAGAGAGGTGTCATTAGGACTGCGACTAAAGATTATTTTCAGTATTGATTAATCTGTGGGTCTATAAAATATCAGAAAATAGTGAAAAATGCCCGTTCACAACCGCAGAAATATTCGGTTTACTGTCAAATTAGACAAAGAAAGCAAAGCAAAAAAGCAAAAAAGCAAAAAATTAGTCACAGAGACAGACTATGTATCTGTCTACTTTCCCTCCTTACTGTCAAATTACATAGTTCTGTCTGGTAAAATGTATTAATTTTTTGTTGATCAGATTGATTAATCAATTAAGTATTGCAGTTCTCTCTGTCACTGCCTCTCCACTGAGACTTGTAAACGGCATGTTCTGCTATCATATACCTTTTCTTGTGGTTCTGTAAATAATCAGAGACTATTCTGACGATAAATTAAGTGGCTGTAAGACATCAGCGTCATTTCTTTGAGAGGAGGCAGGGCACATGGGAGGAGAGAAGGGTATGATGTTAGGATTGCAACAGATTATTATTTCAATTACCAGTTAATCTGCAGTTTATTTGTTTGATTAATCAGTTAATTGTTTGGTCTATGAAAACACCCAAGTGCAGAGAAAATGGCCACCATCTAGATGTTCAGTTTGCTGTGATGTGAGAGAAGGAAAGGCAGTAAATTCTCACATTTCAGAGCCTGAATCTTTCTTTTTTTAATTTAAAAGTTAGGTTAGGTTTCCCTGTGTTTCCACTGCTAAACTAAGCTAAGCTAATCGACTGCAGGCTGTAGATTCATATTTGCCCACAGACACAAGAGTGATGTCAGTCCTCTTATCACTGCCAGCAAGATAGAATGTAGATCAACAGCTGCACACTAACACAATAAACCCTGAATCAACGTACGACACCAGAACAAGAGTCTCACACCATCTGATGCTTTTCGATCATGGCATCATTCAAACTCCTGGAAGATCTGGAAACCTGACGGCGCCGACTGACCTGCTCACTGACGGACACTTGAGTGTACATAATCGTCATTTTTTTCCAACTTCTCGTCTCATTAGATGTTTTTCTTTTCTCCAGAGTCAGGAGCACCTAAGAGTTAGCTTTGACAATATTCAGCTTGCTTTGATTTGGATTTGTGTAGTGTAACGCGGAAAAGTGTTTTTTTTTTTTTTTTTTTTGACAAATGGATAACCGTGTGCCTGAGTCCTCCTTAGTGATGACAGTGACTTTATTCTTTTAGATTCATTTTATCTGTTGAGCCTATAGATGGATAAATATACTCTGTGTTCTGCTGCATGGGCCTTTTCTGCACCAGCTCTGTGTCTTTTGTAGTGAAGCGTCCGACTGTGGCTCTGTTTTAGTTTGTCTGTGTCTAGATTCACAAAACTATTGTTCTTTTCCTGCAAGCAAAAGAAAACAACAGCAGCTTACAGCTTTGCGTCTCGGCTCATGACAGACGAAATTAATCACAATAAATGATTGATGAAGATGATGGCTGTTTGTCTTTCAGGGCCGTAAATCAGGATAGTTGCTGTGTGTTTGCGTGTTTGAGAGGGTGCGCCGGTTTGTTGAGGTCTAATTACAAGGCAGCAAATGTAAGTGTTTCCTCCGTTCCTTCCCGTTCCCTCCACCAAACACTGCATATGTAGAACGTTGCTAAACATGGATTAACCTCAGGCCCCTGTTGACCCCCCATCACATGTCGCAGTTTCATTATTTCCTCAGAAACATTCAGCATTCAAGAGCTGAAATAATTAGTTGTGTGACAGGAAATTTATGGCAACAATTATGATGATTGATAATGATCATTTTTGAAGAAAAAAACAAAAATTAGTTCTCACTAGCTTCTCAAATCTGAATATTTGCTAATTTCTATGATCATTTCTGTTTTTTGTATTTTTCAGGGGAAAAGATCTATTTGTTTATTTGGGATTCAGGGAATAATGACTTGCATGTCACAAATTTCTAACATTTTACACACTGAACAGTCAATTATTTATAAAATAAATTGATTGTCAGATAACAATGATAATCTCCTATGATGAAAATAACAGTGTCATTTACTTCCAAGGCTACAACTTGATTTTTTTTTTTTCACTATTCATTAATCTGCCAATTTTTTTCAATCAATCGATTAGTTGTTTTATCTGTAAAATGTCAGAAAATTATTTTAAAAAAATGTCTCCTGGACCCCAAGCTGATGTTTTCAAAATGTTTTTTTTGGCCAGACCCCCGTATTATTCAGTTTGAAATAATATAAAACAGAGAAAACAAGTCCTCACATTGCTAGTTGATTTCCTTTCACTTGATTAATCAACTATAAGCCTGAGCATTTTGGGGCCTTAAGGGTCCTTTACTACCTTTAACTTTAGTAGTACCATTGGAACCATAGACACAGGTCTGAACCAATTCTGTGTCAGCAGCTACAGTGATATGTGGATCCTAAAATGCTTTGCACAGACCAAAGCAGGACACTTGGAGCTTTCCAACAATGTATAATTTGTCTAAGTTGTGTGAAGACTGAGTCCAGTACAGACCAAAACACATATAGAGAAGTGTCCCGTGTTATGAAAAATAATGTAGGACTATGCACAATGTGAGCACAATATAAACCTGAAGTAATGAATGTAGCAAAACTAGATTTTGACACATGGCCCCACTAAAAGATGATTTAAGAGAAACAATGGTAAAGCAGAATGTCAGTCATCCTCGGACACTCCCACAGATGCCCCAGATGCCCTCACACACTAAAAACCTCATTCACTCTCAGTTGTCAAGCAGCACTCTGCAGTGAAGAAACCCTCTGTGTTGAAGTCTTACATAACAGTCTACAGTCCGGACAGTTTGCTTCTGTGTTGCTGCTGTTCAACACACAAGTGATCCAATGTGAAATACGGTGAAGGTCAAGAAAAACAAAACTTCCTAAAACCTTGTTATGATACAAGCTAGAGTTGAGACCTGTTGGGTTTAATGGGGTGAGGGTTAGGGATCTGCATTTAGAACTTTATCTGATGCTTATGTGAGTTTCCAGCAGCCTCAGTTAAACAAATCAAGAGGAAATATTCCATAGTTAGTATAAAATTTCCTCTTTGTTTTTCAGCCCCAGTAAAACAACACACCAGTACTTAGCTTTAGCTTTATCCTCCTGTTTCCTATGTTAATGCTAATGCTAAGCTAAGCTGATGAATGACTAAGGTACCAGCTTAGAGAAATCATATAATGAGGACAAGAAGATGCTTAGACAGCAATCTTAAATCAATTTCAGATTTATTCTTGTTTGTTTGCAGGCATGATAAATACCAACAAAAAAATTAACAAAAAGTTGTTAACATGGGGATCCGGGGTCCCAGGGATCTGCTCTTAACTTACTTATCAGACCAGTGCAACTGCAGTTAGTTTGAGTAGAAGTTTAAGTGAGGGATTTTAACTTTTATCTTTGACTTAGGTGAGGTTTCTCAGTTGCAGAGAACATGGTAAAACTGGAGCTTGTTCATTTGTGTAATATTTGGGCATGTGTACATCTACGTTTCTTCTGTTTCACACAGGACCTGTAAAGATGGCTGAAGGTCTAAAGACCAAACATGGCAGTGATAGCAGCAGTGATAAATACAGGTCCAGTTTTGTTTTCCTACAGCTAACCAGTGGACTGCCCCTTTAAGTTAGTCAACCTCACCACATTTAAACGTCCACTCAGGTGAAATATTCTCCAGTTGTGATCAATCATTGAACAGCTTCTGTTCATTCTTTACGTTCCAGAGTTAATTAAAGAAAAACAGTTGGATAAAAGTTTTACTATTCTGTTTAATGATTGGCAAAAATTCAACATTAGATACATTAAGCTTTGGGTATATACAATATATAATGTGGACATTTCAGAAAGTCAGAAAGTAGACCAGGCTGTTGTACCATAGCAGCAATTTCCACATAGACACTGATCTTCCCATTCCCCACACATGGATGCACTTTTTATCCATGTTCTGTGCAGAGCTGTAAAAGTTTCCTTTTTAAGTAAATGTAGTTATATTCTGTATGTATGCACCATTAGATACTTCAAAAATGACTGTAGCTGGACTACAGAGAACCGGAGTCTGTAAACAAAATTCACAAAAAACATATTCACACAGGAGTACAGTACCTCTGTGTGAAACAAAATATTCTTCAATAGTTACTGTAGGTGAACTACAGAGGAGGCCGGAGTCTTAAACACAGAAAACATACATGCACAGACACACACACACACACACACATGTGCACACATTCATGCTTATGCTGCTACAACAGTTAAATAACTTACAACACTTGCAAACGTCAGAAACAGAAAAGTTATTGACAACAGCTCGACTGGAATAAAAACACATCAATAACCCAGGATGTATTTCTAGACTGTGGTTTTAGTGCTTGTGTTTTTGTACAATGCCATGTGCTCGCCCATCCCTAAAGAGCAGTTTTAAAAGTACTCCCTCTGCATAGTCAAAAAGTAAAAGTCCTGGCCACAAACCCATTCCACAGTCTGTGGTTTGGTGTGGGAGGTTTGGTCCACGGAGTAAAAATATCCTCCAGCTCAGCTCAGCTCAGCTTTACATCTTCCACGAAAACCCTGCTCCTTTCTCGCTTTGACTTTTGCACCATCATAAGTCCAGGACATCAACACACTTCTCTTTATAACCTTTACAATATAGTTTGGGTCATTCAGAAGTAATACAATTGCTCTTGAGAAAAGTGCTTTCAATTTTGTTCTTGCCCCAAAGCCTTGACAGAAAAAAAACACACATGCACACACACACTGCTGACTAAAATGCTTAAAGTCAGAAAACCAGTGAAAACACAAAAGGTTCCAATGTAACAGGGGTGATAAAGACTTCACAGCCTGTGTATTTGCTGACACCATAAAACAAATAATATAACTTAAAGTGGATATAGGAACAAAAGTCAGGAGGAATTTTCTGAGTATGTGGTGAGGGTTTGTTGTTTCTAAAATGTTTTTTAAAGTCTTAAAATACAATTTTCAGCCATACTATGTAATTTAACCCAAATCACTCTGTGCAGAATTAGCCGCTCATTTGCATTTTGTCTATGCTATGTTTGCACTATAGCAAATGGATATAATTTCTATATATTTTCACCAGGGCCAAATTAATCTGTTAGGGAGGCCCTGGGGCAAAATTTAGCTATGGGCCCCCAATTTTCCTGTGTGTTCCTTGGCCACACATATGCCATATAGTTCCTAGAGCCCCAGAAATGATCCTGTTCTGCTACAAATATGCCCAAAGTTTGTCAGAACTAATTTATTTAAAAACACAATTACCAATGCTATCAAATTAGATTTTGACACAGGGCCCCACCACACAAGAATGCCTCAATTTAAAGAGTCAATTTAAAGCCTTTTTCATGTCAGTTTATGTTGTTCTTTAGCATATAACTAAACAAATGCCTGCTTTGCCCAGCTGAGGATCCAGCCTTTCGACATAGAAATAAAATATAAAATCCCAGTAAAATCAGTTTAACCTTAAATCTGGGTGCCCTTTCCAAAAAGCATCTTAAGGCAAAAATGTTCTTAGTCCGATTATACTTGACTTAGACTCAATCCTGCTGTTGAAAACATTTGACAGAGTATCAAGTTTGTATTAGAAACAGTTGCTCCTTTTACAGGATTTGTTCACAATAATTTTTTAAAAGATGTTTTTAGGAAATGGGGCCCAGCTTAAAAAATCTGTCTATTTACAATCAGCCTTGTTTGTGGCAAACAAAAGTGAGAATGAGAAAACACATTATTTGATGCTTCTCCTTACAGCATCAGTTTGTCCCACAATAACTTGTGCAGAGGTATATGAGGTCTTGGATCAGAGGAAAAATTAAGCAATTTGCTTAGTTATCTGTTTTGTCTGGAAACAGTGTTGAGTGTGTAGTAGCTGCACAGTGCCACACTTGTCAGTTTTTTTTTATGGCTAGGAATTGAGAACTGGCTGTGCAGGTCTATCACAGGATCTGGCTCCATTCCTCTGTAAGAATATGCCTCTCTCCAACCACACCTCACACTCCTCTAGCATACCATCCCCAGCAGCAGGTACACGCTAGAGATTCAGGCACGACAAGTGGAAGTTGAAGAATTTCCAGAGTTATCAAGAGTCTTTCAAAAGTCCTAGTTTCTTCAGCGCCTCCCTGCGAGATTCGTCTGTCGCCCCCCGTCCAGAAAACTGCACGGTGATTCCCTGGGGACGAAACATGGAGCCAGTTTTCCGCTTGTGATCAGGGGACAAGGCTCGTTGTGCTGCTTTACTGGGAGCACCAAAGCCATGGTAGGAGTGCCGAGGAGGTTTCGGGGCCGGAGCCGGGGCTGGAGCTTTGAAACTCCTTGCTGGGCTTTCTGAAGTGCGGTTCAACCCGGAGGAAGGGTTGATGGTTCTGCTCTTTCCTCCATAATTGTTAAGCCCGGTGGGTTGTGGCTCTGATTTAGCAGGCAACCTTTGACTCTTGTCGATATGGGAGCTGAGGATGTCGGGAAGGTCATTCCTGGTCATGGCTACAGGTGCTGGGGTCATGATTTTGGACTTTCCTCCATAGCTGTTGAACTCGCTGGGGTTAGCCAGTGCAGGTGGGAGGAATTTTGGGTTCATGGCTAGTTGGAGAGGTTGCAGGTTCGTTCCTGGAGGAAACAGAAGGGTTGACCATGATGGATTTCCCTCCGTAGTTGTTAAATTCCAGTGAGGTGACCTCAAGCGGAGGGGGCAGGGACGCCTTGTTTTCCAGAGGAGGTGGAGAGTAACTCCTTTGCACGACTGCTGGAGGCGAGGGACTTGGTTGGGGGTTTCTTGCTTCCTGGCTCCTGAGGGAATTGGTCTGCAGAATCTCAGTTTTTCTGTCAATATGAATCTGGCTCGCAGGTGGTGTTGTAACGTGGGCTTCTGGCAATTTGGTGCTGGTTTCTATTGTTGGGAGAACACTGGCCTCCAAAGGCTTGGCACTGGTTTCTGCACCTGTGAGAGAATCCAGTGGGGTGTTGTTAGGAAGGAGCGACGTACCCCCAGACATGGCTCGGCTCCTGTTTAGGCCCAGCTTAGACAGGGCCTCCATCCTGGATTTGTCTGGTGTGGGGTCCCTGAAGGAAATGCTGCGAGTGGGAATATTTCGAGTCTTCTGCTCCTGCTCAGGATCCTCCGGCAGCAGAGGGTGCAATGTTCCTGTGAGGTTTGCCAGCATTTGTGCCCGTCTCTCCTGAATGTTCACATTAGCCAGAGACTGGTTCTGGTGCTCCTTGCTGCCAAGGATCACACTAATGTTAGCAGGGAAGCGGGTGGGCTTAGCAGAGGTAGGAGGACCCTGTTTCACAGGAAGATCTGCACTGTGGCTTGGTGAGTTTTCAGACTCAAAGCTGCGACGGCGGAGTAAGGAGGGAAGAAGGTTGGAGGTTCCACCTGCCTGGTTCTCTGCTATCTTCTGGGCAATCAGGACCGGTGTGGGTATACAGCCTGGAGGGTGGTAGGAGGAGTGGCTGTCTGTTGGCCCATAGCTGCCGCTTGGTAGGGGAGGGTTGTACTCTGAAGGCAAGTTGTCCATTGATTCACGTCTTGGCTTTATCTCGAAGTGGCTTTCAGGGGTTGGCATCATAGTCTGAAAATCTGGGAAGAACAGATTTCAAAATGAAAATCTGATAATTTAACTTTGATTAATAAATCTACACATTTCTAGAATCCTAGTTATGACCTGGCATACAAGGACCAACTGTACGCTACCTGGACTATTGGGAGAGAAGATTGGCTCTTTGGTCTGCACCAAATCTGGTTCTGGGCGGACCAGGTCTATAATATCCTGGTCTTTGGGACTCAGGGGTCTTGCCAGGATGGAGGACACAGTGACCCCAGGATTAGGACTCGAGGTTGGGGGTCCACTGACCCCCTCGACAGAACCTTGGCTGCTTGCAGCAGGCTTCACCTGGCTGGCCCTCCGATCGTCCTCGTTTAGACTCTCCTCCAATGAGACAATTGTGTCCTCGAAGAACTGGATGCACTCCTGCTCCTCCTGGCTCAGAAACCGCAGAGCATCATCTTCCTGTCAAGGCCAGAGGACAAAGGGAAACTAGTTTACAAGGTGTTCAAAGGGAAGGAGAGCTTTTAGGTACTTTTTACTCCATTACATTTATCTTATAGCTATAGTTACTGATTACTTTCCAGACTCAGATTTTACATAAAAACCTATATTAAGCTTATAAAATACAGCACATTGTTAAAGATTAACCCAGTGATTTCTAACATGTTTGGCTTGTGTTTCTCTTTGGGGTGAAAATCCTCAAAACCTGGTGGTTTTCCCCCACTTGCAAAATACAGAAATTAATACTTAATAACTCTCAAACAGTCAGTATTTGAGCAGACACACATTACTGTGCATACTTGACTCATAATGTTGAAGGCTTTAATTCTAATTATACTGCTGCTTATTTTTAGGTCCATTACACATAGTCACAGGGGATTACCTTTGCCCTACAGCCTTGTGGTTTGGTTTAAATAGATGGACTCGATCGCTATCAGGACTGAAAAAAGACCTAAAAGTGAAGCAGCAAAATCAGGTGTTATTGGATATAGCCCATTGTGTCATTACTCAGTGGCAGCACTGTGCGAAGCAGGACAGGTAGCTGTGGAGGTGAAGCACAGATGGGGAGAGGCAAGGAGGGAGGGGCAACAAGAAGAGAGGGGCATTTGAGCTAAATATAGGGTGGGAAAGAAATTTTGGAGGGTTGGGATGCAGGAACAAACAGGCCTGTGTTCACTCTATACACATGACTACTGTATGAGACAGTCGTACTGGATGGTTTGGAGCATGATGAAGAGAGAGATTTTTTTTTTGTTAAAAATAAAATCAGTCATCAGAAAAAGCAGCCTGGAATAATGATATTAGAGAAGAAATAATAAAGGTGAAGTGGAAGCAACTAGTTTTTCTTTATAGCGTATGTGTAACAACTGTGTTTAATGATGCAGTGTTTTGATCAGAGGCCATGTTTCACTACAATTACACACCACCAGCCTGAAGGAAGCTGCTTATTCACGCCATTTCAAGGTGGTGACCTTCAGCTTGCGGTTGACATGGCAGTGTTTGTTGCTCATATCGGTCTTATGAAAAACTGCCACAACAAGGTTACCGAGAGCCTTGTTTTTCTTTTCACATACAGACACACAAAGACACCTGCAGCAACACCCAACTGAAACCAACAAGAGATAAACACCAATGTGCTGGTTTCAGCATCAATGGCCCATATTGTCACGAAGCAGCTCAGGACCTAGAAAACTGCAGCTCAACCGGTTTGGCTGTGTTGTGTGTTGATAATGAATGTCATCCCTAAGGCATGTGAAGGGATTAAGTTGTTAGGCAGGTGTAATTTCTCAGCATCTGTGGTGACTGGGTGCATTGTGTAAACACAGCACAGAGCCTCAGTCAGGTTGAAGTACAGTTTGAATTATCAGCTGTTCATCTGATACGCTGTGTTTATCTGTGTTTAAGAAGACAATAGAGCAAGACTACTCTTATCTTCAACCTATGATGGTGCAATTATACAAACCTGTGTCTCCTGGGTGGCAGCAATGTTACCGGCAATGTCCACTAGTTGATAATTATGTAAAAGAGGCTTAAAGAAATAGTTTGACATTTTGGGAAATATGGTAGATGGAGAGACTGATATCTCACTCTTGCAAAAATGTATTTGCAAAATTTGACCTCTCTCACTCAAATCTATTTTTAGTTGCAGAAGTTACAGAATCAAAAATGTTCACAATACAGCTCCAAAGTCAGGGCTTACATCTACTTTAGACACCTCCTTCCCCTTCAAGGGTCTCATTACATCTCCCATTTTTGACACTATTGTGTCTGTTAAGGATTCAATAGGCCTTTAAAAGGAGAGGAGGTGGGATAGAGAGGCCTCTTTGTTAAACCAAATGTTAATTTTTCTCACTGTGCTCAATTCAACTTTAAACAAAAATATTTTCTGGTTTAAATCTTAAAAAATTAGCATTATTATAAGTTGTTGTCTTTATATCTACATGTACTTTTTAAAAAAAACAACAACATTTTTTTAAAGCATGTTACAGCTGGGCTGTCAATTTTTGGTACTCCAGGTGACACATTTATGTTCGAATTAGGCTGTTAGAGAGGTCAATGGATGTAAATTGCAATGATCTACATATAGAGAGGATGTTTTACCCTGTGAAATGATATGAACATATAAGAATATTTCATGTCTGTTGATTGATGTATTGTTAAACTTAAAATTTTCAGGTACTTACGCCGGCTCTGGAGTTTCGTCCAGCTCCCCCGTTGACTGCATAGTGAAGCTGAGGGTTGGCCTGCAGATGGGCGTCCATGGTGCAAAGGTCAGAGGTCAGCTAGCATTTGGACATCTCATGGAGGGTTCTCCCTCCGAAGAATCATCTGATCTATTATAGAGTCTGAAGACACAGAGAGGAGGGACGAGATGTCAGAGAGCTGACATTCAACTGACCTCAGGAAGAGGTTAATTAAGGTCAAACAATCAGAGAGAGAAAATACACTCAGTTACTTTCTATCACTTCTCTAAAGCTTACAACTCAGCATCACAGCAGAGAGACACACCTGATGGACCAGTTAACCTGGAACAGGTAGAGCTGCAGAACAGGCTCCTGTAGCCGAAACCACTGTGAGCTTTTTATCTAACACATTCCTCTCTAATGCTGCTCTGATAAAGACTTCAGAAAAAGAGTATTTCCTTGTTGAGGTTTGAAACCAAAAGAAAGCAAACACTGACATGACAGGAAAAATATCTGAATGGTAAAACCATTACTTCTGCTTATGATAAGATAAGGTTTGTGAAAATGTAAGAACCAGTTTGCAGCCAGAACAACCAAAGTTTTACCTCCTCTGGCCTCTAAAAATATTCAAATTAAGCAATGTGAGAAGGAAATCTGATGACTTTGGGTCACAAACCACAAGAAACTCACTGCTGTTACAAGGCTGTAAAAACTGTTCTTCTACAGGGGAAATTCAGAAGTACACACTCAAAGAAAACCATGAACTGCTGCATCATTTGTGCTGCAGAAACACTATAGATTGTGTTTATAATGATGACAACTCTTTTCCATAGCACTAAAATATGGACACACACTTTAATACTGAATATTTGCAGTGTATCAAAGAATACACCAAATAGTTCTACGTTTTATATAATACAAATAATAAATAAAAATAATTAATATTTTCTGTATATTTACCATGTAAAGAAAAAACATTTTACAGTATTTTCACTGATATTTTTCAATATAAGTATATTTTTGCCCTATGACATAAATACTATATGCAGGGCTGTCACAGAAATAATATATTGGCTTTCCATAACTTAAAGGAAATAAAGGCCTCCACCTGATTAAAAAGCATGTGAGTAAAATGTAATTATTTTTATGCAGGACTCACCCAGCAACTCCTCATCCTCATCCTAATAAGAACCACAGGCTAGTCACATTTCCTTCAGAGAGAAAGCATCAATATTAATCTGTGACTTGGTTGTAAAATAATTTTTCTTTAAAAAATGGTCCAGTGGTTTCGCGCTCCTCCCGTGCGCTCCTGGTGAGCTCCTTATGCGTAATGATACCACCGCGGCACATCACGCACCGCTCTTAAGCCACGAAGAAGCTCCACCCACAGCCGTCACGAGGGTGTGTGTGTGTGTGTGTGTGTGTGTGTGTGGTTTCATTCAGGTGTATGAATACGTTGGGAGGTGACTTCAGTGACACAGTGGAAAGTTATCTCATGCACTCACACACACCTACCTCAGAGTTTCACTAGGATAGATTCAGGAACAGTGGGACATTTAAACTTTAACCTGTTCTGCTATTTGCCACAGATCTTTTTAAAATCCTGAAATCAACGCTCTTTGTCACTGAGTAATCAGATCTGTTTGTGGCTAAACAGAGGAAGAAAACAGGTCTGTGGGGAATGATTTTGGTATTTTAGGGGAAAGGAAAAAAAATAAAAATTAAACCATAAGTATAATATTATAAGTCTTATTATAAGTAATAGGTACCTACAGTACTGGAAAACAACACTGGAGTTAGATGAAAATGGTGTTAACAACCTTTTTTGGATTTACAGGTTCATTATTTTTTAATCAGTTCCTGGAAAGTTTCCTGGAAAGAATCATGTTAGTCTGGGGCTAATTAGTTGAATTTGTTTTATTATTAACTTCTGGGTGCTGCTCCATTTCAGCCCCAGAGAATATTTATTTCTCAACCATGCATCACTGGAAATTTTATCCTTCATTTAATCTGAACTGCTTGTTGATTAGATGATTTTCACATTTTTCTGTCCTTTGAATTAAAGTCTCAAGGTTGTGCTTGCTTAGCACTTAGAAATAACTGGAGGTGTACCAATGGATCATTTTTACCTGTTAGTACCAAATTATGTGGTTCTTTACATGAAATTTAGGAGATTATCTGACAATTTTAAAAAAGTGTTACCTGTTTTTCCTATTGTGTAATTTAAGAGGAAAATGGGGAGTGCAGCCCACCCACCTAATTCTTACTGTGTAACACAAAATAATCTTTGTAGTTTCACTCATCTACTGTATAAAAGAGGGGAGCTCAACTACACCAACACTACAGGAGTTTATTATTGTCTTCTGACTTATATTCTCTTTTTCAAACTTGACTCTTTGCAGTCATGTTTGAAAAGTGGATCCTGAGATACAAGTGAAAATAATCAGTTTCCAGTAAATCAAAAGAAATGAAGTGAAATTAAAAATTAAAAATTTTACTGCAAAATGCAACTAAGAGAGATCAGAGAATGAACTTAAATACATGTCAGTGAGTTTTGAAAAAATGAATCGAGGACACTCCCTGCTGGCTGAAGCCTGGAAGCTTATTCCTTCTGTCTCGGGTGAAAACTGTGGATAATGTGTGAGATAAATCAGAGTCAAAAACCACATTCCTCCTCTGTCAGTTCTGAACAAACCCAACAGTAAAACTAATAAAACGAGGTGATTACGTCTCAAAAGTTATTACTTGAAACATTGTACATTACCAGCTTCTTAAAATTGAATAATTTTGTGTAACCATACTGCAGGAGTGGACTAAACCAGAGTGGTTTGCTCTTAATTTTTTTAAAGCTGTCATGCTGAGGGGCTACAACGTCCCTGATGAGTTAAGTTGGGTAATTCTAAAATGAGTATTATTTTCAAATTATATAGAAAAATGCACAGTAATGGTTTTTGCATTCTGCACTTGATCATTTTTGACACTAGGGTGCAGTGTTATACATACAATCGTCTCTGCCTGTAAGATTGTTGGTATAAAAACAGGAGGTAGTTTCCTACTGGCCCGTAAACGCACCACCCGTCAGTTGGAGTATCCTGCTCCGGTCTGCGTCAACAGCAGCTTCGGTGTCCGTTTGTTTGTTTGTTTGGTTCGGCTGCCGGTTCAGCTGCTGTCCCCACACACGGGCCTGGTGAGTCCACATCTACCGCCTTATTAACGTTACTGTTGTTGTTATTTTTCTCCGGTAAGTTAATGGAAGTTCCCAGGGGCGCGCTAGTTAGCTTAGCTGCATGCAAATGCATCATTAAGGCGAATGCGCCCATTATCGGACACGAACCGTCTGTCGCACAGTTTCTCCCTTCCTTCGACCCCCAGCAGCCACACACCCAGCCTGTCAATGATGGAGTAACTGGATGATATTAAAGCCTCATTTATCCAGGTTACACCCTCAGATTCTTGGTCATATGAATGAAATTTGCTAGCTACGGCCGGGTTTTGTGTGGTGGCCGATAATGGAAGCAGGGATTCCGTGCTCATCAGTAATCCTCTAGCATGCGAGTAACGGGTATGTATTAGCTACTAGTTTTTGATAGAAAATTACATATTCGTTGTTACTGTAATGGTTCAGTCAGTTGGTTTATTTCTGTGTCTCTCAACTGGCTGTCACGGCTAACAGAAACGCTCAGGTCTCATATGAATGAAGCTGATGTTATTTGGCTAATGTTAGCTCAGCTGTGTAATTTTAAATGGAGGTTAGCTCGATGTGGCAACGACACCTTAGCCGACATACAGTGATGAGACGCCACTTTCATGCATCTTTCATGTGAGCAGTGTCACATATCACCCGTTAGCTTTCCAGCATCAGCCCCCCCACGATGCGTATTAGTTGTTAGCACTGTAGCATCACATATGCTAGCCGCGGTTAATCCAGCCCAAGCAGTCATCTGAAACAGGTGCACCACTCAGTTACTGCTCTCAAATACAAATCTGCGCTACTTGAGTATTTTTATTTTGTATTATTCTATACTTCTACTCGGCTACATTTCAGAGGCACAGCTGGATGACGACCTGGGCAAACCTAGATCCCCAGGGGCCCCCAACACCCCACTCCCCCCATTATCATTTGATTAACTTGCAAATTTGCACCTCTGAAGTACAATATCAGTTCTGACCAGTCCTCCATCTTGTTGTCTTGTCCTGTAAAAATCTACTCTTAACACCCTCGTTCTTTACATTTATTGTGAAGTTGTGTTTTGTCAGATTTCTATGTTTCAAATATAAGCACAGAAAACACAGGATAAGTTCATATTAAGAAGGAATTACTGTAGGGTTGCAGTCAACAATTATTTTCATTATCAACACATCTGTCAGGTCTTTTCTATAGGGCTGCAACCAACAGATTTTTCCATTATCAAGTAATCTACTCATTATTTAATCAATCAATCAGTTAGTTTATATAATGTCAGTAAAATATGTAACCCAGCTTCTCTGAGTCCACTTAGTTTAGTTCCACATTTAGTTATGTCGAACTAAAAGTCCAAAACCCAAAGATATTAATTTTACTCTCATTATAAATCAGAGAAAGGCAGAAAATCTGACAGTTGAATAATCCTTTAATTGTTGCAAGCTCAAATTTTCCCCAATACTTGACTTGAAGTTGAGTGTGTAAGATGTTATATATGAATGTATATAAATATCAATAAGTTCTTGCACTTGGTGAATAATTCTAGATATTGATGTATTTCACACTTTGGCCCTTTATGAAAGTGAAACTGGTACTAATTGTCATAATGAATTGTGTTAAAAAGTTCCTAAGAAATCCTAATTTTCAATACAGTTCCCTGTTAATGCTTCTGTACTTTTAATTAGTGTTGTAAATGCATGACTTTTACTTGTAGCAAAGTATTTTCACAATGTGGTTTTAGTATTTACTTACGTAAAGTTTCTGAATACTTCCTCCACCACTGTCCATAACATCTGAGTCATGTGAACACAGTAATTTACCTCAGGTTTGACCTCAGCCTGTCAGCACACTGATAACCGTGTAAACAGGCTGTAAGTCCAGCAGCAGTTAGTGTTTTAACTGAGAATCATGTGAATGAACAGAGAGACTGTTGTCAATGTAAACTCAGTTAGTATCTGTTGCACATGCTGCACTTCTTGTGCAAAGTCCAGTGTCCGGTTTCACCAAAATGTTATACTCTTACTAACACCACCATCTTTAAAAAAGAGTTTATTAATCAAAATAAATTTTATCGCAAAACATTGTTAATGTAAATTACAGTCAAGACTTATAAAGGGAAAAACTCTTTCTTTTAGGGCCGCAACTAATGATTATTTTCATTATTAATTAAACTGTAGATCAGTTTCTCCAGCAATTGGTTTGTCTAAAAATGTCTAACAGTCCAGAATCCAAAGATTTTCAGTGTGCAGCGAAAATTGTCAAAGATCAAACATGAAATACTCACATTTAAGAAGCTGATATTTTTAATCTCAATAAATGACTGAAATGTTTCATAAAGTAACAAAATAGTAGCCGACTAATAGTATGTACAGGTACAGGTAATGTACAGGTCAGGATGCGTGTAACTTGCAGTGTGTGGCTAGTAAATGGAAGGTTATTCTGTTTGGTGTCCATTCAACTCTCTGGGTCAGTCGTTGTCCGTGTTTTCAGATGACGTAAGGCTGAGTGTGACGACTGTAAACACCTTGGGATGAGTCTTTAACAGGGGGCCGGAGTAACTGGATCCATACCCGGCATCCCACAGCGTATCAGGTTACCACAAGGCTCTCCAGGACTGGTCTCCATGGAGACAGGCAGAGGGGATAGAGCAGGAGTTGGTTAGTTCAAGGCAGGTGGGGTTTCACCTGAGTTTGAGTGACGGGTGCAGTGCCTGTGTGCCACATGGTGATGGACACTGAGAAGATAGACAAACATACCTGTGCAAACTTTTGCATACAGTTGTACAACAGACCCACCTCTCTGGCCCACAGACGTCCGATTGTTCTTGAATGCACCAACAGTTCCCAGTCTCAGCTTCATTTTCCACAAGAGTCAACCTTCAACTGAAACAGTGACAGGACCAGAGCTGCAACGATTAGTCAATTTATCAATTAGTTGGTGGACAGAAATTAAATTGGCATCTATTTATTATAATCAAATGATTCTTTCAGTCATCAAGCAAAGATGGTAAATATTTGCTGGTTCCAGCTTCTCAGATGTGAAGATTTGATGCATTTATCTTTATTGTAGAGGAAAGTGAACAGAGTATCTTGCTTTTAAACTAATGAGTAAACTAATGAGTTAATTCAAATTAATTATTTAGTTTATAAAATGTGAGAAAATAGTGAATGAATGTCCACCCCAGTTGTCTCAGAGCTAAAGGTGATGTTTGTGGTGGTGTTTTCAGATTATTATTATTATTTTTTTAATCCAACCAACGGTCCAAAACTCAATCCAAAAGATATTCAGTTATAGACATAAAACAGAGAAAACCTGAAAAAAGATGTTATTTGCCGTTTCTGAATAAAAATGTAACTTAAAATAGTTGCATATTATTTTTCTATCAATCTACTATATTATCTACTATATTACCAGGGCAGTGGGAAATTTTTAGCACAGTTTTTCAGTATTTTCTGCCATTTTTTACACAAAAAATCAAACAAATAAATCAGTAAATTGAAAAAATAATTGTTGGATAAATCAATAATAAAAACAATCATTAGTTGTAGCTCTAAACAAGACTAAATGTTGATGTTGATGTAATTTTGATGGATTAAACATCTCATGTCTTGCTAGCTTGATGTGTAATTGCGATTACAGTGAGGAGGGATGAAAATCCATAATCACAGACACAGAGGAAGATACTGACGATACCGATGTAAAAACACACATAGACCTTGTTCTTCAGCTGGACCTGTAAATAAACCGAAAGAGTGACGTAAGGTTTTTCTGAGTCACACCAGCTTTCTTCACGAACAAGTCGCTGAATTCAGCTTTTGTATATTTACTCAGTGGGGGACACACCCACATAATACACACACATATACACACCTTGAAACACACCAGGCTGAGCAGGTGGGACCGGTGTGCTGTTAAACTACCTTGCTGAGCTGAGGTAGGCAAAACAAAAGGTAGGTTAACACGAACAGGGAGTAGCCAAAATTCACACACAGATTACTTTAAGACAATGATGATGACAGAGGAATGAATTTGTGGTATGAAAATAGACTTGATGCTTTATTGTGTCTCAGTCAAAACAAAAAGTTGTCAGTCACTCCCAACTCAGATGTGAACCTCTGTCTGTCTTGCTGGACTTTGACCCAGGAAGAGTCTGGCTTCATAAAGCGCATCATAAACCTGCTGTAGGTGGTTAAAGGAGGAGGAAAGTTTCATGCTATGATTATTGTGGCCAGAATCATCTATGAAACCTAACAAACTGACCCGTGGCCTGCATATTGTTGCTTTATAGGACTCTGCAAATGAACTAATGCACTGAAAACACTGTAAACGGAAGCAGGGTTGCGTGATGAAGGAGAGGACATGACTTTAAATGTAGCTGCAAGTCTGTGTCTCCTTGGTTGATTTGGTTAAAATGACTCGGTGTGTTGGAAAAGGAGAATCCAGGCCCACTTCCAAGCAGACTCTGAAGTTTGTGGTCTGAAAGCAAATGGACCAACCACTACATTTAATTAGTTTGTTTATTAGTTTTATTTATGTATATGGGACAGAGCACATTAATCAACATTGATGGTAACAGCATTGGTGTAAATGTGCCAGGCTTAGCTCAGCAGCTAGTTTGCACTCACACACACACACAGTAGTTGCACCAAACTTAATTATAATATTGGCATTCATATTAAAACAATCTGTAATGATCTCCATCCCCTCTAGAAAATAAATAGAAACTTATCCTTGTTCTGTCTCTCTCTCTCTCTTTCAGGTTAAGGACGGTCCTTACCTGTCACTCTGTTTGCTGAGTCACTCGTTCACCTGTCGACCGTCCTGGTTTTCACTTCCTGTTTGTCTGATGAAAGTCTGACTGACTGCAAAGTCTCCATCGATCCTCCCAGCCTCTCCATCCACTGCTGCACTATGGTAAAAAAAAACACACACACACACACACACAGAAAAACACTTTGAAGTGCTGGACGCCTGTAGTTTTGGAGGAGGGTGTAAATCCACCCACTGAGCGTTGACTGACGGCTACTGCTATGAAGAAGTACATGAATGTGAACGTAGTTAAAATGTAGTTTGGCTGAATTAATTAGGAGACTTGTGTGTTTCTGTGCTGAAGACCACTGATGACAATCTTTTTAAATGCAGACACGCATTGAGAAACATACTTGAGGTTTCAAGTGGCTCACAGTGCTGATTTGTTGTTGTTTACCACCACAACAAATGAAGATTTGAAGCTTTTCGTTCTGGTCCCCCACTGTTAGTCAATGATTCTCTGTCTGAAGCTGCAGGACTGTGAGAGGCTTCCAGCCTCATGTGACTCACTGTTTTGAACATTTTTGAATTATAATAAACAGATTGCAGCTTCACTAACAGCTGTGTGTGTGTGTGTGTGTGTGTGTGTGTGTGTGTGTGTGTGTGTGTGTGTGTGTCTGCAGAGTGTATGATGTCTGAGAGCAGCTGCTATGGCCTGCAGCAGCGGTCAGAGCAATGCCGAAACTCTGGAGGGGTTCCACGAGGTGAACTTGGCCTCGCCCACCACACCTGACCTTCAGGTAGGTCAGAGGTCAACCCATTACCTCATCAGGACAGTCAGGCTTGTCAGCAGAGCTCTCTGAGGACCTTGAGTTTGTTTTCCCATGCGTCACCCTGATAACTTTCAGTATCTCTCCTGCAGAACCAAGCAGAGCAGCGCCCCCCTGCCCGTCACAGCACACCGCCCACCTCTCTGTACCGCACCCACTCTCTGGGAGCCCCGCCTCCTGGCCTTCCCACCTCTCTGAGGGCTGACCAGCTCCCCACGCAGCCAGTTTACTCCACGCCACGGCACAGCCACAATGGAAGGTAAAGAAAACGCTGTAAATGAATCTAAATCTTAATCATTCCAACTTTAGACCGGAACCTTCCCAGCCCAGAGATTTCATCCAGCTCCATCATTCAGTGCAAACTCCAGTTTATCCAAAACTTGAGCCTGATCTGTTTCACGAGTGAAGACTCCCTGTGTAGATCAATCTGCTAGATGGTCAACACTTGCAGAGATTTCCATTCCTTGTGATTTAAAGTTAAATTTTAGTCGATTGTTTTCCACCTCATACTCAGTATTTCTAACAAACTCTACTGTAAATGATGCACAGTGTGCCGGGCCTGGAGGCTGAGTCCGCTGATGGCAACTTCCTGTCTGGAGAGGATGGGGAGGAGTGCAGCGCTTTGAGCGACAGCCTGTCACGGCTGCGCAGCCCGTCTGTGATGGAGGTCCGAGAGAAAGGATACGAGAGGCTGAAGGAAGAACTGGCTAAGGCCCAGAGGGTAGGACGAACACACATAAACACACCCTCACACACACATCTTAACTTAAAGGAATTCAAATTTAAAATTAAATTTTGAGTGTTGGCAGTCGGACAGCGAGTGTGTGTGTGTGTGTGTGTGTGTAAGGCTTCATTACATCTCTCCACAGCGTTCATCACTAAGATTGACATTATGTAATTTTCCATATTTTATTTAAATGTATTTTGTTTTATATTTTTTGTATGTTTATTATGATTTTAAGCCCCTTTCAGACTTGCACCATTCTAGGCTCGATAAATAAACCGTGGGTTACTTTAAGTTAAAAGTCACATTGTCGGGCACATAAAGGCTACAGTGGTAAAACTGTAATAAATAAATGATCTCAATCATCATGTCTTATGCGCATGCCTATTTTAAGGCATTGAGGAGATTGATTTAACCTACAGATCAAGGCAGTGGTATTCCAGCAGCTCCTGAGCTCTGCTTGGTAAAATTACTGTTTTTGTCAATAAAGTCTGGTAGTGATATATAGTGATGTTTCTGTTTAAATAAAAAGGATCTTACTTTTTAATAAAAAGGTCTGTATCTGTTGGACTCTTATCCATAATGTCAGACACAGAAATGTCTGAAAACGGCTTAAATCAGAAATAAAACATTTCACTAAATTTTATTTCTTCATCTCTTTCTTTGTTGTTGCCATGCTATGATTTTACGTTTATTTGTTCATTTGGCGGTTGTTTTTCTGTTGTGTTGTTTTCTGTCTTTTTTGTGTGTGTGTGTGTGGAAGGAGCTGCTGTTGAAGGATGAGGAGTGTGAGAGGTTGTCTAAAGTCAGGGACCAGCTCGGCCAGGAGCTGGAGGAGCTCACCGCCAGTCTCTTCCAGGTCGGTCCGCCCGCCTCTCCTCTGTCGTCGTGTCAGTCTCCTATGCTTCCTGTTTCCTGTTTCCCTTCCTCCTGAGGCAGCGGCCAGACAGACACTGGACAAAATAAGAAAATGATTGACATGGGATTTGTTGCTCACCATCTTTTTGGCTGCAGAAATGTGAGACAGAGACATGACAGCTACTTATTGTTTCATTGTGAAATCCAAATCTCAAGAAACAACTAAAAAGAATGCTCCTCCAGTTTATTATTGCACAGGTAGATCATTTAAAAAAAGATATATTAGAAAATATTAGATATATTGTCATTATTTAATTCCACACATTATTCTTAATTGTCAAAACCTGGCCACCTACATTACCCACAGTGCAACCCAACCATCGACAGCTGGGTCAGAGGTACAGATGTGCTATGCTAGTAGCAGTTAATGCATCTCAATGTATCTTGGAGACTGTAGCTTCCTGGGGTGGGGGGTCGAGTACAGAGGCTCAGATTTGAGTTGCTTGATAAAGTTCTTGTTGTGCTGTTCAGTGTTCGGGTTCAGGAAGCAGACTGAATCTGTCCGGCCGGCCTTCAGATCGTGTTTATTCCTTCTCTCTTCACATTCCTCCTCCTGGTTCTCGTGTCACTTCTCTACCTTTTCCTCAAAGAAGGTGCTGGGACTCTCTGTGTGTGTGTGTGTGTGTGTGTGTGTGTGTGTTTTTCTGTAGCATAAACAGTATTTATTTAGTAGACAAACAGTTGCACTTAGAGTCTTATCAGGCTGAGCTTTGCTTTATGTTACTGCTTTTATAATATTGATTATAGAGTGAACAGTTCATTTTAATATGCATTGAGCTTGTTTAGGTTGGAAACTAAATCCCAACAAATATATTTTCAGTGTTGAAAGTTTCCAAAATATCAAATGCCTGTGTGTGTGTGTGTGTGTGTGTGTTTCCAGGAAGCCCACAAAATGGTCAGAGAAGCCAATGTCAAACAGGCAAATGCTGAAAAACAACTGAAAGAAGCTCTGGGCAAGGTAACAATGCTGAACACTCACACACTGCTGATGTTCCTCTCCAGTCTGAGCTCATGTTAAGTTAATGTGTGAAAATCTGTTTAATAAAAGTCCCCTGAACCACCTCCTCCTCTACAGATTGACGTGCTCCAGGCAGAGGTCCAGGCCCTGAAGACACTGGTGCTGTCCTCCCCCACTTCCCCTGTGGGTGAACTCCCCTCTGCAAAGACTCCTTTCAGGAAGGGACACAGCAGGAACAAGAGCACCTCCTCTGCCATCCTGGGGACGCAGCCCGACCCGTCGGCCACGCAGCCAATCGTACGGGAGTGTAGAGAGGTAGGAGCATTCACTCGGATGACCACAGCTTCATTTTACTTAAACCTTTTTGGCTTTTCAACTGTGTATGGTAAATAACTCTACTCCTCGTTTTTATGGATATATTTTGTAAGAGTATGAGACAGGTGTTAAGAATTCTCTTCAATATTAAAAATATCTTTAAATGTTTTAAATTGAACTTGATCAGCTTTGTAGAAACCCTATGTATGATGGTAACTGTTGTTGCAGGTGGACAGTCAGCTGTTCAGCGAGTTCAAGGCGTGGAAGGAGGAGCCGACGCTCGACCGGGGCTGTTGCTTCCTGGAGAGAGTTTACCGTGAGGACATCTACCCCTGCCTCACCTTCAGCAAGAGCGAGGTACAGAGAGACGTAGGCAAAGACTTCACATATAGAGTTCACTAACACTGCTGTGGAGGAAGCAATAAAACTGTAAAACTGCTCTGTCCTGTTAAACACAAGGATCTTACTTTTTAATAAAGAGGTCTGTCTCTGTAGGAATCCTATCCATAATGTTGTCAGACACTTACAATAACAACCTGAGCCTGTCAGTGGTCACTTTAACAATTGTGAACTTGTCCTTTAATGTCTTCTGTGCTCTTCTGTCCTCCGCTGCCTGACCTTACCTCCTCCTCTTCCTGTTCCTCATCCCTCAGCTTGGTTCGGCCATTTTAGAAGCTGTGGAGCAGAACACGCTCAGTGTGGAGCCAGTCGGTTTCCAGCCGCTGCCTGTGGTCAAAGCCTCGGCGGTGGAGTGTGGAGGACCAAAGTAAGAACCCCACCACCACCACCACACACAACACACACACACACACACACACACACACACACACACACACACACACACACACACACACACACTCATAAACTCTTGCTCCTCTTCATCGTGCTTTCACTCCTTCATCATCCTCTCTCCATCTTCCCTCAATTTCCTCCTCTAGTGGGCGAAGGGCTGAGCTCGTCACGTAAGTCTAACTCTCTTTCCCTCTCTCTTTCCCTCTCTGTCTCTCTCTCTTTCTTTCCCTCTCATTTTTTAAACCCTCTCAACCCCGCCTGGCTCTTCCTAACACCACTTCCACCCCCGGTAACTCATAATGTTCCCTCCTTCAATCCTTCTGCCCAGGTTTATCAAAGATCCTGATGAGATGAACCTTGATAAATGAGTAGCTGTCGTCCCCCTCTCCTTCCTTCCTTTGCTCCCACCTTGCTTCCTCCAGTCTTAATATTAGACCTTTATAGTTTCTTTTGGTCCATAGTTTTTGGACAAATTCAGCTGAGACAAAACCGAAACCTGTAAACGTCTGCTTCTTCTCTGTGTGTTTTTCTCTGATAGAAAATGTGCCCTCAGCGGTCAGACCAAAACCTGTAAGCACAGAATCAAGTTTGGAGATTCGTCCAACTATTACTACGTGTCTCCCTACTGTAGATACAGAGTGAGTACCAACACACACACACAGACTGTAAATAATGTAAACGAACATCCACTTTTGACCCTGTGTGACATCTGCAGGACAAAAGCAGCATTCCAACAGTTGCTCCCATTTTCTCTCAGGCCCTCGTTTTGCAAAGATATTTTATGTCTCATCTTTTGCTGTGGCATCTTATCATAGACTCATAGAGAAAAGACACTTCAGAGTTCCCCTGAGAATCGTCATATTTTTAATGTAATTAAATGAATCCAGTGATAGTTGTCATGGGCACACTGCAAACAGGAACTGCTAATAGATACTTCAGCTACTTTTGTTGGTGATCAGTTTGGCTACTTTTTAATGCAAACAAAAACAGGTTCAATGGGGCTGAATGGGGCTTTAGTTTGTAGAATCGGATATTCATTGTCTTCAGGGTTACAGAGCTCGGTTTTTCTGTTTAATGTTTGATCCTTATTGAATCTGGGATTCTCCAGAATGTGTCGTACATGTAGTTTGGATCAGTCTGTTTCCCCTTTTGAACACTTGTCATTCATGAGCTCTTTGTGAAACAGATCAGTCAACAACTTATGTCGCTTCAGTTCATACTAACACTAGATTCAAACTGCTGATTGGTTTGTGTTGTTTCCACAGAAGTTGCAACAGTGTTTGTGTCTTTCCATTTCTCAGATCACAGCAGTGTGTAATTTCTTCACCTATATTCGCTACATCCACCAAGGGCTGGTCAAACAGCAGGACGGTGAGACACACACACAATCTTGTACACCTGTCTTTGTAACATAACGCATTCCCTAGCTCTTCACCCTAACCTAACCCTAAAACCAAATCTTAACCCTCAAACACATCCAATACAACATTAACATCCTGGAGACGTACCCCAACCATAACCTGAGCCTTAACCTCTGACCCGAAAATCAGCTTTTTCTCCAATCAGGAATTTAGTCCCCAGTTAACTGGTCTTTAATCTGAAATTCATTCCCAAAAGTGAACCAGATGACTGAGAGTAGACACACACTGCTCACCTCACCATGTGTCATTTTGGCGTCCATGTTAACAGGTTAAATGTGAAATCTTAAACTGTAAAGTAACTAGTAGCCATAGCTATTAAGTACATTTCCCTCTGACATGTAGTGGAGTAGAAGTGTAAAGTAGCAGAAAACAAAAATACTCAGTTAAGTACTCCAAAATTTGACCTCAGTTGAGTAAATGTACTCAGTTACTGTCCACCACCTGTGATTAAACTACCTGTTGTGACCTCGTGGTGTTTGTCTCCTCTGTGTTTTCAGCAGAGCAGATGTTCTGGGAGGTGATGCAGCTCCGCAGGGAAATGTCCTTCGCCAAGCTTGGCTACTACAAAGATCAGCTGTGACGGACAGATGGATGGACGGCCTTGTCCGCCAATCACAGCAGACTCTGACCTGAAGCCCCGCCCTCCACCTGGTTATGGATTTTCCTCCTCATCTGGCCATTTCAGGAAGCTGTCCTCTTCCTCCTCCTCCCCCTCACCCTTCCTGTGAGTGTGTTTTTGTGTGAGAGAGAATAACTGTGGTCGTTTTCAATCATCACAAATAAGACTGAAAGACTGTGACGTCTGTCGTTACTGATGTGGAGTTTTGGTTGGTTTCTACTCAGAGTTTAATTCCAAAATGTGTCATTTCCTTTATTGAAACATGTTACACTCCATTATATTAAGATAACTGACATGAAAAGAGAAGTTAAAATTCATATATGTTGGCATTTTAACCCATCTGAGGAGCTTTGACCTTTGCTTTATTTCTCTCCCTGCTCAAAAATATAATTTAATATCAATGAAAAAATACATTCAGTCATGAAATTAGAGAGTAACATGGCAGCAATAAGTCACTGAAATCAGAGCCACTGAAGGGGAGATCAGAGATTTAGGCAGCGAATACAAAATAAAGCCATTTAACTGGGACAAATGTTTTACCTACACGAGGAAGAAGAAAATCAGGATTAAGTTGTAATTTTACAAGAAAATATATTTCAAGAATAATGTTGAAATATTGAGAATAGTTGTAATGAATATAAGCTTGTAATAAAAAAAAAACACTGACATTGTGAGAATAAAGTTACATATAAGATATTTAACATTGTTATAGTAAACAGGTGCGAAACACTGACATGTGCAACTTTATCCAACATTTTCATGATTTATTCTTTATTAATATGAATTTATTCTTAGATTATTATGATTTAATGCTCAGAATATTGACTTTTTTCTTGAGACTAACTTTATTCTCATAAAAATGTCTTGTTAAAATATCTCATTAATTTTTCAAATATTTTACCTCCTACTTTGTCTCAATAATGAATTAACTCTCAAATTATTATCATCATTTTTCTCCCCCCAAATTTTGACTTTCTCAAAATACTTTTTTCTTGTAAAATTACAAGTTACTTCAATTGTTTTCATGACTTGATCTTTATAATAAGATTAATTTGCAAAATATTATGACTTTCTTTCCAATTTTCCACCTTAAAACATTAATAACTATTCTAGAAATCTCTGTTTTCCTTCGTGGTGGCCCTGTCATTCTGTTTAAACTGAAACCTGGTATAGTGACACTAATATTTAAAGTTTCAAAGCTGAAAGTAGCTGTGATGAATCTTTGTTCAAAATTGTAGAGATGTCTGCTTCTGAGAAATAAGACGTATGCCAGTTAAAACAACGACCAAACAATCAGTTAATGTTTAATAAAGTGTTTATAAGCTTCTATTTAATTTTACTTTATGTTGAAACCAGTGATGATGACAGCCTGTGAAATTGAGGTTTTTTTTACAGTGGGATGCAAAGATAATCAGAAAATCATAAGAAGAAACATGACACTAAAGCTTCATTCAGACTAGATTTATTTTCTGAATGGGACTTAAACATTAGAAATCTTGTTTCTGTATGCAGGAAAAAGAACATTTTATTTATAATTTCTTTAAGAGTTTATGATGTTATTTTGTTGCTGTTTGTTTGAGGCATTGGTGAAACTTCAGGACAGTTGGGTTAAAGGAAAAATTAAACACTACATTTCCATTTTCTGCTGTTAAAGACAAACTAGCAAATTGGGGAGAATTTTCCTTTAACAGCTCCTGGTGTTTCCAGCCTGCTGTATTTAATCAATCGGGAAATCTGTAGATAGTTAAGCTGTGTGTGAGTGTGTGTGTGTATGCCTGGTGTTCTGTAAACTTTATATATGTTAATTTAAACCTGACTCCACTCCTCTGCATCTCTCTCCCATTCAAAGTCAATGTCACTGTCCCAGTTTGGTTTAGTGCCTTTTCTCTCAGACACTCTGAAATAAAAACAGTAATACCTCTGGAAACCTGCTGCTCCGTGGAGTCTGTTCCCCACCTCAAACGCTGTAAAGAGAGAGGTCAAAGGTCAAGGGCTGTACAGTCAGCTCACACGCACTATAGCACATTTACACTTTAAATATTCTAATATCAAACAATATCAATGGGTAACTGCAGTTTTTTACCTCCAAGGATCCTACAGCCATGGAAAGATTTTTTTTTCTTGGTGGCTTTATGTCTCTTTTTTTGGAGTTGTTTGTGGTGGTCTTCGTCTCTTTGTAGTCTTTTACATAGATTTATGTCTCCTTGTGTTTATTTTGGATCCTTTTGGTCGCTTTGCATCTATTTGTGTTAGTTCTGCATCTCTTTGTGGTCATTTGCATAGTTTGTGTCTCTTTTTTGCCAGTTTGCATAACATTGTGGTAGTTTTGCGTTTCTGTGTAGTCATTTATGTAGCTTTGTGTCTGTCTTTGCTTACTTTGCATCACTTTTTGGTAGTTTTGTGTAGCTTTGTCTCTTTATGGTCACTGTGTCTCTTTTTAGACATTTAAGTCTCTTTGAGGTTGCTTTGCATCTCCTCCAGTAGTTTTGAGTCTCCTTGTAAGAGACTTAAAGCAACTAAAAACAGAGACATAAAGCTACGCAGACAAATCAACCATAAACAGATGTAAAGAGACAAAGCTACGCACACAACTGCAAAAACATAGTTTACTGTTTTCTGATTAGAGCATGTCTAACACATAATACAGGCAGTGTGTGTTGTAGGGGTGTTACGATTCTCCAGATTCACCCCTCAGCTGGAGATTTCGATGTCAGAATGGTTATATCCCTGCTGTGCGTGATGCTTTTGTGACAAGTAATAAGCAACAGATAACTCAACTGTCTCAGAGAGCAGCAGTCAGTCTACCGTGGCCATAGCCCCCACGCCAGCCCAGGCAAGATGAGGGCGATGAGAACTGAGGAGAACAGGTTGACCGCATTGTTGTCCAAGATGGGTTTCCCACAGATGCGCCGGGTGGTGGCGGACTCATAACTCACCACCTTCCCAATGCTTGAGTCAAAGCCTAAAGAGAGACAGGAAATAGAAATGCCTGTTGCACCTATAAAGAGCAAAAACTGTACCTAATTTAAATTTCTTCCAGGTGAAGCAGCAAATTTTTACATTTGAGAAGATGGAATCAGAGAGCCTTAGACAATAATCAAAATAGCTGCTGGTTCATTTTGTCAGTCATGTCCAGTTCTGTGTTATTGCTCCTTTAAAGTAATGTAGAGGAATCATTAATACATTAAAACTGAAATGAGTCACTGATTTAAGTCATTTCTGGGCAAAAACTGTAAAAGAATCTGCAGTTGCAGCTTTTTAAATATACATTTTTGCTGGTTTAATGTGACAGTAAATGAAAATCTTTCAGGTTTTAGACTGTTGTTGGACAAAATGAACACTTTAAATACATCAGCTTTGTCTCTAGGAAACATACTTCATTCTGTGACATTTTACAGACCAATAATTGTCAGTTACAGCCTGAGTACACATTGATGAAGTGTATTTGACTGATCTTGGTGTTGAAACTCATACTTGTGTGTGTTCTACCTGAGTATTGCATGTGAGCTCCCAGGAAAGAGTCCAGCATCGATCCCACCAGGCCGGCCACACCGGCGTACACCATGATTGGCCACTGGGGGTCCACCAGGTGCAGGTCGCTGACTAACAGAAGCTGCGTTACAAAGTAAGCAACGCCCACTGCGAATCCTCCTAAGAAGCTGGCGACCAATCCGACAGGAGTGACTCCTCCATTTGTTCCTGGAGGGTGAAAGAAGAGAATGTGGACAGAGACACGTCATGTCATGTCAATGTGTCAGTCTTTAAACCAAGTATAATAAAGGGTGACATGTTAGAAATCAGTGATCAAAAGAACTTTCTGAACATGCAATTTCCCACTTTGTGAGATCCTGGACTTTATCTTCCTTCATTAATGCTGTTATTGCTCCATACATGCAACCTTTCACACACAGTTCAGTGTGAAAGACGGCCTCTGTTTACAGTATGTGAAGTAGCTTTCAAATCACAGCCTGGGAAAGGGAACGTTTCACTTCGCTCTGTTACAATGTGACATAGCGTTTAACCACAGTTTGGTGCTTTGGTCTAACATTAGATAATAAGACTGAAAAAACAGCCACTGTATGTGAAACTGGGGTCTGTACCACAAAGCATGTTCAGCTCATTCTGATACTCTGTACTCTGGGTGACCTGGCCTCCCATTACTCAGTGGTCCTTCTCAAACTAGGTCACATATTTTATTAGAAGCAGCTCTATTATATCAATGTTTTTATGAACATAAAGTATCAAATGTCAATGTTGTGCTCATAGCTTGTTTCCACTGCCCCCTAGTGGCCAAACATTGGTTTATTCTTACCTCAAGTCAAAATAAACAGATTTTAATGGAGTAGTTATGTTCTTTCTATCTTACAAAAGATCGATAATCAGTACTGGAGCAGCAATCATCAGGTGCCAGGTGTTTTTCTTTTTAACTGTTACTTATTTCTATTGATTTGAGTGCTCCACTGAAACAGCACTGCACTCCTGTAACACTCAAATGTGTAGAAACCACTAACACCTGATGACTGCTGCTACAGTACTTAAAGCACATATATGCAGCGCCGTAGATAGAAATAACAGAAAAAGACAAACTTTGTTGTTGGTGCAAAAACAGATCAGGTGTGATGGAGCAATAAAAATATCTACACTAAATAAAATCTATGTCATTTGGGAAAGACACTGGAGGAGTAAGTCTGATGAACTTCTCAGCCATAGGATTATATCACAGGACTAATGATAATAACTACAACTTTGCAGCTGCATATTTTTCCTGAATGAATATTCATTCAAATTCTAATATTCTATTTTAAAAATGAACATGAGTAATATTAAGAGTAACAACTGGTGCTGTCACAGGTAGTTTGCTTCATCTACTGAATTACAAATTATGCAATAATATTAATATTACATTTAAACTGTTCATGCTAGTTCACACTATTTGCTGATCAATCAATAAACAGATACTCATCAAAGGTCTGTCTTTGGCTGCTTACCTGCTGGGACTTCCTTCCACGTGGTGATGAGTCTAGGCTGTGATTGGCTGAGGACAGGCCCCACCTCTGAAGCCCAGGTGTCCCCGGTGCTGCAGGCGAGTGCGCCCACCAGAGAGAGGCACATCCAGGAGGCGGAGTACTGTTTGCTGAAATCGATAGGGATCTCACCTGGACCCACCTGAAACGCAACGGCCATTTTGAAAGAGTTACCATCATGAAATAGGGGGAAATAAATGCAATGGCTTTATTGATTTTATTTGCATGTAATAGAAACAATTTTTGTAATTTTAGATGCTTTACTTGCCTCTATCATATACAGCAGTGCCAGCTCTGTGGGAACTCCTCCATTACAGAAGACCTGAACCCAGTTCCGCTGCCCCCCTGACATAAACATTAAAATTACATCTCACGTTAGATCGGTTTTAAGAATTTTTTTTTTTTTTTAAAGTGCACTTTAATGTCTCTCACCTTCTTTGTACTCTGCGTCTATTTTCTTCTTCTGTGCTGCTCCCCAGCGGGTCAGTCTGGAGGAGGTGATGAAGAAGGCCAGGAGAGAGGAGAAGAAGCTGTAGTTGGCCATCGTCAACACAAACCCCACCAGGAGAGCTGCAGAGACACATCTCACATCAGAGGAACAGTCTGAATCCTCCACACAGATTTAAAACAATAACCTCACAGGCCATGATGCCGCTTAAATCATAAGTCCGGAGTCAAATCCCATGTGCATGTGGGTCAATAGAGCTGGGCACCAACACTATAGTTTTAATTTCCAGACAGAAAACTGTAAAAACATTCCCAAGTCTATGGTTCTGGGTAAAACAGTTCTCAGACAGCCAAAGTCGATCTCGAACACACCAGAGGCCTGTACTACGAAGCGAGTTCAACATACCCAGGATATCTTATCATTATCTGCTTCACTAACAGCTTAACTAACAACCACAGTCTGGCTAAGCGGTCATACTGGTTATCAACTTGTTAAGTCAGGCCAGGATTTCCTGAGCGTGTTCATGTGAAAGAGGCAGAGTTATTCATTAAAAGCAGCTGTCAGAACCATGAGTAAAGTACCTAATGTTATATGAGAAGTAACACTGATAGCTGCATGTCGTTTCAATTCTAGCGACGTCCAAAATTGACAGTTAACAAGGTGAAAAGTGAACAATATGATCATATGACTAGAATAGAAAAAACTAGAAATAATTTGCAGTTATCAAAGTCAGGCTGAAGATTTATTGTAAATAAATACAAATGCTTTTTACCTACTCAGTGAGCATAAAGTCAGACTGTCTCTGCTGCCTGAGCAGAGAGGACAGAGTTAATGTCTGAGGTCGATCTGACTGAAATATTTATTTTTAATTGTGGGAAATAGTTTTTGCTCATTGTTTTCTGTGTGCTGTTTACAGTTATGGATGGATGTTTGACATATAAATCATACCTTTACCCTAAAGGCAGAGAGCACGTGGACTGTATGGCATGCATACTTGTTTAAATGGTGAGTTCATTTCTTCAGCAGGTGTCCTTTATTTTTCGTAATATGTTCTGGCTGCCAAGCCTCAGTCTTCATCTGAAGCTTCCTGTCAGTTGATTTATGTGGTAACAGGTACAATGACCATGTCCACATAAATCAGCTGACAGGAAGCTTTGGCAACAGTCAGCTAAAATGATCCTCCTCAGTCACTTTGAGTTTTAGTGCCCATACTGCAAAGCAAGACAAAGTTAATCTGCGCCTGTGAGCTTCAGACATGGACATGATTTTACACCGGACAGGAGCCATGTTTACAACTTCCACCTCCAGACACAAGTTAAAAAACAGCAGCAATAGTGGGACAAACAGACCTACTAGCAGCTTGCCTACCTACTTGCCCAAAATTCCTTTCGGCCATATTTGAGGCTTGAATAAGTTTTATAGTTGAAAGAAGAAGTAATTTATCAATATAGTTTCTTTAAGTCATTTAGAACCCACTACAAACCCACTGCTTCCTGCAAAACCAGTTCACACAGATTTCACTGGATTTTAAAAAAGCCCCATAATTTCATCTGGACACTGGAGAAAAAGCTTTTGGTGGCAACTGTTACAGAGTCACAGTTATGGTCAAGTTTAGTTGAGTTTACTTTAACTGCAAATTATTGAAAGGCATAAACAGCTTCCATTACCTAATATCATATTTCTGCGAAACACAATGCTGTCTTTCAGGATTTTAAGAAACCAAATGTTACCCAACTTCTTTTAATGACGGCCCAATATCACATTTCCAACGTCATCCACTAAAAGTTGGGTGAAAATGGAC
Organism: Lates calcarifer; assembly: GCF_001640805.2. Classification (NCBI taxonomy): domain Eukaryota; kingdom Metazoa; phylum Chordata; class Actinopteri; family Centropomidae; genus Lates; species Lates calcarifer. The sequence goes on from NC_066850.1 coordinate 12,668,458, forward strand.
ATCTGATTAAATTAATCTGTTCATCTGTTTGATGACGAGCTTTGCTGCGAAAATGCCACTCACAACCCTTCAACCAAAAATGTTCTGAAAATATTTTCCAGTGTTTTAACTCCTTACTGCTCAGGATGAAAACAGTGCAGAAATGAACTTGGATCCTGTTCAATTTTCTTCACACTGTGCTACAAACATGTTACAAATGTCTTTATAAAAGACTGATGATAAAGTTAAACATGCATGAACACTTTACTCTTTGTGTGGCTTTCTTGGATTTTTATTTCACTTAAAACAGATTCTCTTATTAATCAGAAGTTACTGTTACCTTCTTATTGTGAGCCAAAAAAAGAGTTAAATGAACTATGAAGTGGTGTCTTTGCTTTTTCTATACTATTGTTGGCAACATTGGTTACGGCATATTGTGATACTGCGTCAGATACTGCGTAATCACAAAGAGCAGCAGACCGAGTGAGAGCTGAGCTGAGACTCAGAAAACAGAAAACGCCTTGAAATTGTCCCGAAGACTTATCGAGGCTTAAACTCATAAAAGCTGCAGTCTTAATGAGCTATTGACGCGTTCCTCTCAGTGTGATTCAGTGTTGTGTCTGTGAGAGGATGTTATTGTCAGAGCAGTGAATGGCTTTGATTTTCAGACATCTGGGTTTTCTCAGAATCCTGCAGAGATTCGTGGGACACAGATGCTTTTTAATAAAGATGAATGATGACTTAACAGTGATGCCTGGTGGCTAATAAAGGATTTACTTCAGATCATGGGATCGTGGTGACTAGATGGGACTAAATTCAGATAAAATACCAATTTTTATCCTGAAAAGAAGACCAGGAAAACCTGAGATAGGATCTGTCATAAATACAAATGTTAATTCCTAAAACCTCTTCATTTTAAAGTCTGGTAAATCCCCTTTTTGTTCCAGACTCTATTCACAGTTCAGAGTTCACTTTCAACTTTGGGAGTTGGGTGCTCCGTGTATGTGCCATGGCCTCAATGGATGGCTCCAGTAGTTTTGAACCTGGGCCTTCTTTTCCCATGTTTTTGAGTGTAAATGATTGATCGGGACAAAGATCTTTGGCATCAGTGCAGTATTGAGTAAGAACAATGTACCTGGCCACCACTAACAGCTACTGCAGTGTAATCTAATGGGCAACTGTCCACATCAAAGTATGTCCACTAAAGTGCTTGTTTTTGTCACTGACAGGCTCAGATTGTTGTTGACAGTGTGACAAGTGTCTGACAACATCATGGATAAGATTCATACAGAGACAGACCTCTTTATTAAAGAGTAAGATCAAGAAACACCATTATATATCACTATCAGACTCCATTGACAAAATTTTACTAAGCAGAACACAGGAGCTGCTGGAATACCACTGCCTCCATCTGTTTGTTTTTTGATGTGGATAAATGCCTATTGGATTACAGAGAAGCTGCTTTTCTTGGTAACCACCTGTATTTAGTTGCATTGTCACTATGATCCCATGATGACCTTATCCAAAATCATTTTTTTATTGGCCAATTGGTATCACTATGAAATTATAATTCATCTTTTTTCTTGATCCTTTACTCACTTGTTGAAAAAAACTCTGCCTGAAGAAAACTGATACTGAGAGGTGAGTGAAATCAGAAAAGTCCAGTTTGAGGCAACAAAATACCAAGAAGGAACTATCAACTTATGCTTTTAACGTCATTAAACGTTCTCTTTGAACATTTTAATTCCATTCAACGGTCGGAAAAAAATAACTACTGAATAAAATGGTGGCTGTTAGGTCTAATGTTCACTCTCTTTTAGCTCTGGTTTTAGTCTCCGGCAAATCCTGAGAAAAATATCTAACTCTCAAGCTTCTGGATGCTCCACTACAGAGACTCTACTGTGCTCTGTCCATCCTTAAGCTACAGGGCAAGAGCTTTACTGCATTTAAAGTAAAGTGTAAAGAATTAGGGTAAACCACTGTGACTAAGTTCTGACATCCAGACTGACAAAATATGTGGATTCACTAAGGTCTGATGCCAATAAACCTGTAGTCAAATTTGATACTGAGCAGTGTATAAACCATTCAGGTAGCAGCTTCTCATTTATAGTCAGCACTGACTCCCACAGTGGCAGCAGGTTGTTTCAGCTGTTAATTACTGTTAACTGCATGAGTGACTTGATGTCAGGCCAAACATTAAACTTGTCTTCTTGTGTGGTTAAAGTGCTCTGTACCACCACTCTGTTACAACACTGAACAACCACAATGAACTGAGTATTTCTCAGTGTACTGTGTATGTGCCATGGCCTTAATGGATGGCTCCAGTATTTTTGGACCTGGGCCTTCTTTTCCTACAGGAGATAGACCTGTTTATTAAAGAGTAAGATCACTGTATATCACTACCAGACTCCACTGACAGAACACAGGAGCTGCTGGAATACCACTGCCTCCATCTGTTAGTTAGCTTGTGTTATTGTGTGACTTTCAGTGGTGGAAGAAGTATTCAGATCCGTTATATAAGTAAAAGGACCACATCTGTGGACACACTCACCTCCCAGGGCTCCTGAGCGATCCAGACTGCGTCTCTTCAGTGCTCTGATCGTCAGCACGAGGGGAACCAAGATGGAGAACAACCACCGCCACGGTGACACTGGCTGCAGTGTGCCTGTAGACACACACACAAACCCACATTCAGACCACCGTCATAATCACTGCAATATCTATCCACCTGAGGAAGCTCTGGAGGTTTTCCACATTTTGTTAATGAGAGGATGATTTGATTGTGGCTCAAAATCTCTTCAAATTTTCCACAAAATATTTCTCTCAGGCAAATTTGTCATGAATGTGTAGCTTGGTGTGATGCCAAAACGGCTGTCTGAACAAAATGTCAAAATATATGGCAACCTACAGCCCAAATGAAGGATTTATTGAGGTTGCATTCACACATACTGTAACTTCAACCATGAAGAATGATGTGTTAAGGATATTTGTTCAGCTTTTAATCATTCTGTGTTTGCCTCTGAGCAATAATTAAACAAAGTGAGCATGAAGACCAAAGATTTTGGGCAGTATTCTGAGAAGAGCATATGATTTGGGTTGACTCCGTTTCTTAAAACGGACATTTTTAGAATTTGAATTCAAACTCTTCATGCTGCTGAGGATGTATCTGTAGAAAGGCATCTTCAAAATCGAAATGTAAAGCTTGAGATGAAAAAGAAAAAAGCTTTTCCAGACAGGCAGCTCACCATAGTAGGTGCTGATGGCGAGAGAGATGACCCAGAAGAAGAGGGAGAGTGCCAAAGTGGCACACAGCACGATCATGTCGGTCATCATCTTGATGTACTCCTTCATCAGCACGTCGTTCTCAGAGCCCATGCTGACAGACAGACCGAGCTGCAGGACAGGAGACAGGTTCAGATCAGTTTGTGTCTGGTTCTTACATTTCTGAGTGTAAGCGTACATTATTTCTCTTGTTTATGATTCAGGTTCACAGTAGAAAGTGGATTCACCATACTACAAAGACTAATTAAGGACTCAAAAACAAGTGTTAAAGACTTGTTGGAAAGCTGTAGGGGGCTCAAGCTCCTTGCCCTAAAAATAATAGGCATAAAGAACAGTACTCTGGTTAACAGATACAAGAATTCAACAACAACATTTTTATCAAGAAAATCCAGATGGCAGCTCCCAAACATTCATAATTCCTCCGTATTCTAGGTTAAATAAAACCCTCTTTTTTAATGTGGCTACAATCAATTAACAAGTGATCTTTTAATGATGAGAATGAACAGTAGGGATTATTACAGAAAGTAACACCTGTTTCATTGTTCATATGGGCACCTGACCCCTGTTTTAAGACTTGAAAAACTGTGAACCTCTTCCTTACCAGTTTTTCAGGCGATTTAAGTAAAAGAGTTGGGTGGTGCTTTAAATCCAACGTTCTTAAAACATGTTTAGACCCTCAGGTAAAAATGTGATCTCGCTGACTTTGACTGTGGCAGGCTGGTCAGAGTATTACAGAGTATAACTGCTGATCTCCTGGGATTTTCACACACAAACAGTCCCTAGAGTTTCCTCAGAATGGTGTCAAAATACAAAAACAAACAAACAAAAAAACCATCTAGTGAGCAGCAGTTCGGTGGACAAACACACCTTGTTGATGAGAGAGGTCAGAGGTCAATGACCACACTGTTCAGTCTGATGGAGAGGCTACAGTGACTCAGCTCAACTGTGGTGAGCTGAAAATAATCTTACAACCACAGAAAACCACATCAGGTTCCACTCCTGTCCACAAACAGTTGAGGACTGGAAAACATAGCCTGGTCCCATGAATCTGGATTTAGGGTCAACAGCATGAGTCCATGGACCCAACTGCTGGTGGTGCTGTAATGGCTTGGGGAATGTTTTCTTGGCCAAATTCAAGTTGTGATTTGAATGTCAGAGTATTGTTGCTAACTGCTAACTCAGTTTACCATCTTCTAACCGCTACCTCCAGCATGAAAGACACAAAAGTCGTCTCAAACTGGTTTCATAGACATGACAGTGAGTTCGGTGAACTTCAGTGGCTTCTCCAGTCACCAGATCTGGGTCCAGTAGAACACCTCTGGGATGTGGTAGAACAGGAGACTGGCAGCATGAATGTGCAGCTGGCAAATCAGCAGAAACAACACGGACCACAATCTAGTGGAAACATATGCCGCCAAGAACTGAGGCTGTTTTTACAGCAAACCAATGATGAAGCAAAGGGACTGAAGGGAGGCCCTACCCTTCATTAGTGAGGTGTTCCCCTAATTAACTGGTGATCATGATTACCGGTATTATTCTTAAGATGCACTTGATAATTTGGTGTCCTCCACATCTCTTTTACATTTAAGAAACATATACAACCTATAGTAGTTCAAAACAGATCCTGGGTTCGAATCCTGGTTGGTTATTTATTCCTTATAAGGATAATTTCCTACTGTACATGGTTTTGAGTGGAAAGTTTTGAAATGCAATGTTTGTGAAGATGAGTGAACAGTTTGTATTGTATCTGGAGTGTAAGGAAATAGAGCATCATTTCAAGAATTTCATCTCAGCGTTAAAAGGCCTATCAGAAGGCAGCGCGTGTCTGTGTTACAGTTCATTTAAGCTGCATTGATGCAAAACTCACTTAACACACCGACCACAAAACCACACACTAACCCAGCAGAACATTATACATCTCCATCTTTGGGAAGCTGTGTTTTAGCATCAATACAATACAACTAACGCACTGAGAACACACACAACACTAAAGGCTTTTGCTTTTGCTTTTTCTGTGTGCAGGTCAAAGCAGTTTGGAAATAAGTTGTGTCATGCGTGTAGTAAACGCACCAGTATCCAAACACTATGGATGTATGATGGTGTATTTCAAACATGTGAAGTTGTGACTATCACCAGTTCACATGGGCGTGTTTCCTGAATGGCTGACACAATGCACAAGATCTGTGTAGTTCAGGTGAAACGTGTGATAACCATATGTTGACATATATGTGTATTTTACATTAACTGGTGAGGTTAAACCTCACAGACACACAGGTGGGCTACTATATCTATATACTACAGTTAAACCGCACACCGTGTAAAGATATTATAAATAATTACAGTGCACTCTATAAATTAGATAATACAATTAAAATAATACCTTTAACTATATTTAACCTTTAACTATATATAACATTTTCTCAGATGTGACTTGAGGATATAGAGGTCTTTAAGCATTCAACCAGTTTAATTATATCTGATATATATATATATATATATATATATATATATATCTCAACAAACACTGCCTAAAACCTGAATGGAGAAGAGGAATACAATTATCCTTATTGAGTGTGGTATTTACGCCAATGTGAACACATGTAAGCAATATTTATTTGCATAGCTGTGCCCTGTTGTATGCAAGTCAACTCACCACCAGTTATCTCCGGAGCCATCACGAGTTATCGCTGTTCCCTTTAACCTACTCAGACAGCAAAGTGGGCTATGTAAGTTTAACACGAGTGTATTTTTGTCTCTTCAGAAGCGGGATAAAAGGGGCTTATTCTTCTCGAGCAATCACATTAACTAATACGAATATATTCCGATGAGTATCAAGCTAATAAGACGAAGTCGTTGCTCGGCTGAAGCTCCTTGTAAAAATCACCGGAGGGGAAGGAAGGATGGAGGCATTTCGTTGATGGACCGACTTCCGTAAACAAACCGCTGGAAGTTCTTAAAGGGACAGTGCCCTTTTCTTCTTTTTCAGTAACGCACGCTTCTCAAAACTCATTACAGTTGTGGAAAGTAACAGAATAAGAGCCATCTTTTTGGTTTTGTGTACCTATGTGGTCATTTTGCGGTTATGGTTAATGGGTGAGGGGCTAAAACTCAACCCTTATCTTTATACATACAGTAAAGACTCCCTGGAGTGTTGTTAGAAATGTTAAAATATACTTACTCACAAGAAAACGTTTATTCTTAAAGCCCCACATATTGGTAAATTTGCAGCTACTTATGCACTCTTCAACTCTAATCTGCTAAATTATCCATACAGACTGATTACAGGGAAAATGTTTTACCACTTAAGTATTGAGGGAAATATTGTATATTGCTATGCCTTGTTTAATTCCTACACTTCTGGTGATCCGCACAGAGTTTAAAGCTGTGCACAAGATGCTGCCTGTAATCTGCAATCACATGGGAAACATATTTCTTCCAGAGAGCAGAGAAACCAGCAGAGCACAAATGAGGCTCTGTCTAAGACTGTCTCCACAGTTGTCCTCTTCCACATTCCAGCGGGAGCATCTAATCACATCAATGCTGAGTTTTTAAACAAATGCCCCCTGCATCACTGTGTGCTCTCCTCTGTGTATAAGGCATAAACATGAAAAAGGAAAAGTGCCATGCTGCTATCATTCATGGTGCCCAGAGGATGAAACTTTGGTGAGCCCCTGACCTTTCCTCTAGCATCACCCACAGGTCATAGTTATCATTATCCTGTGAAATATCTTAACTTGGCCCAGAATTTTGTACACAGATGTTCATGGTTCTCAGATGAATGAATCTTAATACTTTGGTGATACTTTGGTACCAACAACCATGTGTCTGGGGCTGCACCTGACATTACAGATGAGTATGTTGATAATTTTTTGATTAGGGTGGCACGGTGGTGCAGTGGTCAGCACAGTCACCTCACAGCAAGAAGGTTCTGCATTCAAACCCTGGTTGGCCTGGGGGTGTTCTATGTGGAGTTACATGTTCTCCTTGTGCCTGTGTGGGTTCTCTCCAGGTACTCCAGCTTCTTCCCACAGTACAAAGACATGCAGGCTAATTGATGACTCTAAATTGCCTGCAGGTGTGAATGTGAGTGTAAATGGTTGTTTGTCTCTATATGTTTTGGCCCTGTGATGGACTGGTGATCTGTCCAGGGTGTAAACCACCTCTCGCCTATAAAATGTCACAAAATAGTGGGAAATGGTAATCGCAAAACCAGAGTGACAATAACCCAAATCAAATTACATTCAATTTGCAATGTAATACTCAACAATCTTTCATATTTACATTACATTGGCATTTTGGATGACATGGATGACTGGATGAACTATGTAGTGACATTCGTGGTTTCAAGAAGATGAATCTGACTAGTTATCCCTTGGCTTCCTCTAGTGGCACAATGATATTTCCTGTGGTTAGTAAAATATCTCAACATGTACTGGATGCATTCTCCACCTATGACATTCCCATCCACCTCAGTTGTACTTTGTACATTAACAACATTATATATGCTAAACATCTGCATGTTAGCATGTTGATGTTAACATTTAGCTCAAAATACCGCTGTGCCTAAACAGAATCTCACAGAGTCGCCAGCATGGCTGTATATCTTAGTATTAAAGATTTTCTCTCTAAAATGTGCAAATTGCCTTAGAAAATAAAATAAAATGTTTTTTAAAGAAATAGTCTGCTTCATATGGATTTTCAGGCAATTTTTATACAGTAATATATCAAAAATTGCTCCATTTGAAATTACAGGAAAACACTTCACCACAATTTAAAGTGTGTTCACAGCTCAGGCTATATCAGGCTTAATGTGTGAAACTGAAGCACAAGACTTGAATCTGATGAGAGGATGCGAGCACAAAATAAATACTGGTGAAGATCATACAGCGTCAATGGAACGCACTGATATATACTCTGTACACTGTGTTGATTTGATCTCATGATGATTTGCGATAATGTTTGTAAAAACACAATATGTGATCCAAACCAAAAATAAAACCTCAAGATTCAAACTTGTTATCGCTCTCAAACTGAATGACTTCATTGTCTTTTATTGACTTTGTTTTTTGATATACACAGTTAAGCAGTAGATAGCAACTAAATCTGTTATTAGTGACTCCTTGAAAACTCAAAAGAATTTGCAGATTTTACAGCATTAACTCAAGCTCTAATTACATTTTCCAGCAGGTGTTTTTGAACTTGTCAACCAACTGTACACAGATACAACTCAAATATTAAAAATAAGACATGAACCTTGCTTGTTCGTGCACTAAAAAAGAGGACACTGACTGAAGTTATGGCTGAATTCAAAGCCTACACTATTTACATCTGTCGTGAAATTCTTGACATTACGCTGAGGTTTTCCCTTGTGCCCTGACCTGCAGGGTGTAACAAATGCCTTACTCGAAGGCACATTACACACTATGGTTAAACACCAAAACCGGCAGCCATGGTGGTGATTAAAATACCAGAAGTCTGTTCTGGCCTAATAACATTAGTAATTATTGAAATTACTGCAAACCATGAACACACACACACACACACATACACAGGCACACAGAAGAGAGTGAAAGATGATGTCACCTACCGAGCAGGGAGGAGCAGAGGAGGATGAGAGGAAATGTGGTTTGGCTAATTTTGAAGCAGCTGGCACTTTTTAAGGGAGGCAGAGATCCACCCCTGGAGAGAGAGACAAGGAGAGAGAAAGAGAGAGAGTTTTGTTAGTATGCACATATAAAGACTCATGGGAAGTGTAGTTATTGAAGGATACCTGTCAAATCTCATTGGTTTTGCCGGAAATTGCAAATTTGGTATTTTGACATGATGACTGTGCTAAATAAAAAGTCAAAGTGATCATCAAAGTTAACACGTCATCCTAAACATTAACAGGTGTACCAAATTCATGGTAATCTATCCTGTAGTAATTGAGACTTCACCAAAAATGTGTGCAGAAATATATAAAGTTATACTTACATTTATAAATGTATACATGAATATGTACAGTACATGCTGAAAATGTACACACAACTGTACTATGTGATGGCCCTGCGATCTGTCCAGGGTGTACCCCGCCTCTCGGCCAGTGTCAGCTGGGATAGGCTACAGCCCTCCCGCCACCCTTAACGGATCAGCGGTGTAGATAATGAATAAAATGTACTGTGTGTACTCTTTCACCTTCTTTAACAAATCCATCAATCTGAGTACACACATACAAACTGAAATATAGTCTCACTCCTCTCTCAACACATATTAACAAATAATATCCCACAATAATACTCTCATACATCGGTTTCTAACGTCAAACTTGTGTAGTTTGAAACTCCCGACTCTCCGTAGTGTTTACATCCAGTGCAGCCAATATGGCGTCAGACGGTTGGCTAATTAGCTGGATACAGACACTTTTGTAAAGTTATTGTCATTTAAAGCAGATATCTAAGGTATTTGATGGTATCAGCGTGAAGGGCTACGATTAAGAATGCTGCCAAGTTGTTTTAAAGTCTGTAAATTGTTTGTATTTCGGTTGGATGTGATGTTATCTTACCTAGACGTCAGACTGTCACTGTGCTAACACGGTCAGCTAGCAGTTAGCTTGCTCGGACCAGGCAGCTGCTCCGTTTGCGGGAGTATCTCTGGAGCCATGACGGAGGCGGAGGAGCTGCGGCCCGTTCCCCGGGAGCGGGCCATCCTGGAAAGCTTCTTCACTCAGCTGGGCATGTTTTCTTTCGACCGAGCCAAGGACTACGTGGAGAAGGAGAAGGACAGCAGCAAGAGCGCCGGGGCCATCTGGGCCGCTCTGCTGGCTGCCCTGGCTCACCTGGCCGCCGCGGAGAAGGCGTATCACAACATGACATTCCTCGGACAGAAAATGGGTAACATTCAAATGCTTCACCAGGAGGGTGAAACAAGTGTTTGTCAAAGTCTGAAACAGCTTACACTTTATTGTGCTAAAATGTCACCACACAGCGTTACAACTACATTATACTGCGTTACAGACTACTCATAAATGTCAAAGGGAGACTTATAATAAAATGTTAGTTGTACTGTTGTGCAAATAATAAAAGTTAAACTGCTTATTTTCTTAACCTGGACATGTGTTCACAAAGTACTTTATTAGGAACACCATACTAATACAGATTGATTCTGACTCTGCGTCCCCACAGTCTCAGTTCTTCTTGTCATTGATTCCACAAGAAGTTGGAAACTTTCCTTTAAGCTTCTGCTCCCTGTTGACATGACTGCATCACATAATCTCTTCTATTTGTCAGCTGCACAGTCATGCTGCCAACCTCCTGTTCTACCACATCCCAAAGATGTCCTATTGGATTCTGCTCTGGTGACCAGGGAGGTCACTGAAGTTCACTGAACTCAATGGAAGATGGTAAACTGTGGCCATAAAGGGATGAACGTGGCCAACAACAATACTCAGATAGGCTGTGGCATTCAAACCATTATTGATTGATATGAAGGGGGTCCAAAGCGAGTCAAGAAAACATTCCCCACACCATTACGCCACCAGCAGCAGCCTGGACTGGGTCCAATCATGCCACGGTCACTGAGATCACATTTTTCCTCCATTCTGATTTTTCATGTGAACATTAATTGAAACCCCTGGTTTGTATCTGCATGCTTTCATGCACTACTTTGCTACAACATGATTGGCTTATTTGAAAGCTGCATGAATGGTGTTCCTTATAAAGTGCTTGGTGAGTGTACTCAAAGCATGCAAACAGCTACAGTTTTCCAACACCAGATGGCGCTGTAGCACATGAATGATAAAACCATTATCTTTTGGTGACCCACAGTCTAGAACCAAAGCCTGATTTCTACTCCTAAGCAGCATGTTTCTTTTCCTCTCTCTCTGCAGGCGGCCAGTCCTTCTTCAGCCGTAAAGACTCCATCCGCACCATCTACACCTCCCTCTACAACGAGCTCAGGAAAGTGGTGACGATGGGGCGCCACAGCCAGCCAGGCTCCACCTCCTACCTGGAGGACCTGCTGTCTCACCTGTCGGAGCAGCTCTGCCACTTCACCCAGGCCCGCATGGAGATGGCTGACTTGTATGAGAAAATGCACTCACTGGGCAGCCAGAAGAGCATCAACTCAGATGAGCTGGTCACCACGCTGGAGGCCGTCCTGCAGAAATACAGCTCCAAGTGTGTATCTGGAGAGTAATACAGTACATTTAAATAAGTTCTGTAAATAAGGCACTTGTATTTATAGTGCTACTCCACTATATTTCAGAGGGAAATATTATACTTTCTCTTCATTACAGTCATTTAACACCTGCACTTATTGGTGATTTGGCAGATGAAGGTTTTACATTCAAAATATATGATTGTTCAGGGAACAAAACAGTGTATATTCCTCATTAACCCCAGCTTCTGGAGCAGGTTCTAATTCTTTTTAACTGATCTACAGTTCAGCATTACTCTTGAACTTGCTGGATCTGATTCCAGCAGTTTAAGCTGCTGACTGTCACTCAGTTAGAGGGAGATCGTACCTGCTCACCACAGTTACACAGAGCAGGAGCAGGTGTTCAGGGAGCAGAGTGGGAATGACAGAGACTCCGTTCTCCCTGTTACAAGTCAGTGAACCATCACAGTGATTCTGAAGCTGATGTTTTAACGTTAAATAGTCACATCATATTGCCTTTAAGAAGCATTTCTTCTGCATAATGAGCACTTTTCATTACTTGCTTTTACATTTTGCTGATAATACATCAGTGTTTTTAGATTTTGACTGCAGGGCTTTTGTAATGACGTATTTTTACAGTGCAATGTCACAACTTTTACTTAAATAGGGGCTCTGAACATTTCATCCACCCCAGATGCCTGGTTTGGCCTGGATTATGAAAAACACAAAGAAATTAGTGAGGTATAAGAAAGTAAAGGGGAGAGTGACATATTCGGGTTAGGGAGGAAAACTTTTTGCTTAATCCAGCAAATGCAGGATCCTAACTTTTTCCCCAGAGACGTGTCAGCGAAACCGAGTCCTGCAGCCGTAGCAGGAACACAAACTGCACGGTTGAGCTGTTGACTGAGCTGCAGCAGGTCGCACTGTGACACACCACACATCACTAATTTGACCGTGCACTGAGGGGTGAAAGTGATGTTCTCATCAACAGACCTGGAGAAATAAATGGACGCCAAATGTGTGTTTGTGTGCGTAAGATGAGCTGACACTTTAATGCTAATGTATTCTCAGCACAGCGAAGAGACAGCTGTTTTCAGGTCACTACAAATTAGGCCAGCTACTGTCTTTGCATTTGTTTGCCTGTTTAATGACTAACTCTCCTCCTCCTCCTCCTCCTCCTCCTCCTCCTCCTCCTCCCACCTTCAGGTTTCACCACCCCATCCTGGGCCGTGTGGAGGAGGGCTTCCAGACCGAGGTGGACGTAGTGACCCAGTTACTGCGCTGCCAGGCCCAGGTGTCAGAGTGGCATTTCCTGCCCGCTCTACTCAGCCTGCATGGTGCCAACTCCAAGCTCACTGCCTGGGGCCAGCTCTTCCAGCGGCAGAAAGAGACCCGCAAGCATCTGTTCGGAGGTCAGTCCCAGAAGGCCGTGCAGCCTCCACACCTGTACTTGTGGCTACAGCGTTTCCAGGCGGCGCTCCTCGCCAAGTTCAGCTTCTACTTCCATGAAGCCCTCAGCCGGCAGACTGCCCCGGCTGACATGAGAGCCCTGACCGCCCGCACCACGCCAGACTACCACGGCAAGATCTGCTCCTTCATCCGCAAACACGACGCCAGCAACGTGTCTCTGGTGTTTGACAACCGTGGTTCAGAAAGCTTCCAGGGTCACGGCTACCACCACCCACACTCATACCGGGAAGCACCAAAGGGCGTGGAGCAGTTCCCAGCCGTGGTGTCGCTGCCATCAGGAGAGCGGCCGCTCACACACTGGCCAAACGTCATTATGATGATGGGAGACCGCGCAGCTGAGCTCAACACTCTGGACAAGGTGGTGCACTTCTATGATGATAAAGTCCAGAGCACCTACTACCTGACTCGGCCCGAGCCACACTTCACTCTGGTGGTTATCTTTGACGGCAGGAAGTCAGAAAAGGATCTGCACATCGCCGCCTTTCTGCAGGAGATCTCAGTTTCGCTGAGGAACTCCAAACCCTTCAGCATTCTCAAACCTGGGTCAAAAGGCTGAGCTACGAGTGAACAGCTCACAAAGTTGGTAAAGATGGAACTGATGATCAACTAAAATGGAACCTGCTATCTCAGATAATTTTCTTCAAATAACTAAAATGCTTGTACTTGACATCTTTTGGAAACTGTTTCCTGTGGTCCAACTGGTGGTTGATTTAACAGGCCTCATGTTGCTTTGAATCTCATTTTGCCAAAAACGTTCCAAAGAGATTTTATTTTACTCACAGATTCTAGGCTTATGACACGATGACAAATAGTTTGTTGCCAGAACTTAAAGCCTTTATTTAAAATGTATTAAAAGATTTTAATAATTTTGCATCTGTTAATGTTTTAACATGTTTACTTCTTATTTTTAATTACTTATATTCACTGTGCTCGGTACAATTTAAATAAAGTTTTGAGATGACTGCATATCTGGTCTCAGAAGATTTCTAGACTCAGGAGTTCAGGAGTTTTTAGGGGTGTTTTGGAGGTTCTAATGGTCATCGAGAAGCATCTACATGTAGTTTTGTAAGTTTTAGTGGTCGATGATGAGCCTTGAAGTCTTGAAGGTTGTAGAGGTCCTTTGGGAGGTTTCTGATGGGCCTTCAGATGGTTCTGGTGGTCATTAAGGAGGCTATAGGTGTTTGTTAGAGGTTGTAGTGATCCTTAACAAGGTCCTTGTAGTCCTTCAGGAGGTTTCTAGCAGGCCTTTAAGGTGTTCCAAGGGTCCTCTGGTTGGTTAAATACCTAGGGGAGAATTTGCAGTGATGCATTAAACAGCGTTTCCCACCACCATCAGCCAAACACCAGATGAGGGACTGTCCTTTGGGAGAACACTGTTGACCCCTCCTGTGCTCTGGGGACTCCTGGTGGAACATCACATTACTAACACACTTCTGCCTTTCAGTTGTGACACCGACATGAACTAGTTGAGGGAGCAGTGACAGAAAAAGTTTAACAAACCACTAATTTACAGAACACACCTGGAGGTTTTATTGAGTGTTCAAACAAAACATTTAGTGACATTTCATGTAAAGAAAAGGTTCAATCAGTTAATGACTTGAATGCTAATTTATTCGGGTTTATTTATAATATAAATACAACACATTGATACAATCCATTTGGCTATATGAGCTCAACTCTAGGAAGCTCAGTTTTCAAATACAGCAACACTAACAGACAAAAACCATTTCCGTTATTATCAAACACATTCAAAGAAACCTCCCTTTTGAGTTAAAATGCACCAACATGTTATGATGCTACATGCCAAGTACACAATCCTATACATCAAAGTGCAATGTCACAATGGGTTAATGCTAGAATTCATAATTCAGTAAATCTACTAAACACTTTATGATTATTTCATTCGGAGTGCTGCTGCTCTTCGTTCAGGACATGCGTGAGTGGATTCACAACTCCCCAAAAAAGACAAGGATTAAAAAAAAGGCACTTTCACATACACACACACTCACTCACACACACACACACACTCACAGATGTGCATCCATAGCCCATCTCAGCACGTCATGTCTCATTTTAATCACCACACTCACATCAGTTACCAGCCTGGTTGGAGGCCACATTCAGTGTGCTGTTCAAGTGTTTTTTTGGGCATTTACACACAGAGCCCCACCCTGTTAGCTTATTGTGAATTTAAGGTTAACTAGTGACTTCAGTGTAACAAGCAGGTAAACCATTATTTTGACACAAACACACACACACACACACACACACACATACAGAAAGTGACATGCTTTTTGCACTCGCACAGTTTTCCCAACTTGCACTTGTGTGTTCTGGTACTCAAGGCAGGCATGAATTATCTATCATCTATCACTATTCTAGTGCTTCTGCACTTACAAGGGAGCAGAACAAGGGCAGGCAAGCAGGACACACACATACACATACACACACACACACACACACACACACACCTACACACAAACACACACAACTTCTTCTTTCGCACACACACAAACAAGAACAAAATCATACACCCACCCCCATCCCAGAAAAAGCTCTGTCCAAGCTCCCTCCACCACTCAACCCTCACACCCTATTTGAAGCTCCGGTCTGGGCGTGGGTTTCCCCCCCTCCAAAAAAACACAAGAAGGCTGTTAAAAAGTTTAGTGAGTTGCCGACAGCAGCTCACCGAACATTCAATAGATGGCTGAACAGTCGTTAAATACTAGAAACATTCATTAAATAGCTGGACGTTGGTTAAATAACGTGAGTTTGGTGTCACCGACGACCTCAAGAGGCGTTTCGTGGTTTGAGGTGTAAGTGAGCTTAGCAGCTGAACCGAGTGAAAAAATAAAAAAATAAATTATAAGTCACACAGACGTTGTGAACCAGTGTTGCCTTCACTCTGCCGTGTCCTCTTCCTTTTAACCAATCGAGTCACTCGTCACAGATACAGCAGCCAATCGTCATAGTTTCTAAGAAAACAGCAGCCTTTTTGGTGACAGGCTCTTCAGCTAGCGCAGGCCTATCGTTGTGACAGTACAGCCAACATTCACGTCACTGAAACTACATTTTACGTGAGCTGAACTACACTCCCCATGTCTCTCTGACTGTGATCTCTCATACAGGACAGGATTCCTTTCCTGCGCTCGCTCCTGTATCTCTTTATCAGCAGTTCTTTTAGCTAACCTTTGTTAAATGCTTCAATACATGGAGAAAGTAAACTCCTACACACCTAGAGAGTACACACCAACCTGACAACACATAAATATCATGGCATATCATATCATAGGTCATGTCATATATTATATTTTATTACTACATTAAAACCCTTTTTGTCTTTCCTACCGTTTCTACCCTCATGTTGATTATAAACATTAAGCAGTACCCTGATCTCCTCTTCTGGCCCATTTTTGGCCCGGGTAGGCCTGATTCGGCCTTTTATTGGCCTGGTTTGGCTCACATGGTGCAGGATTTGTCCAGCGGTGGAGGCAGAGGCGGGGTGCTGCTCTTAGGTGGGACCATGGGCTTGGGCCTCAGGGCAGGGGGCCGCAGTGGAGCCCCAATGCGGGCAGCTGCCACAGGCTTGAAGGAGCCCAGGGCGTCGGGGGAAGGGTTGGCCGGTCTGGGAGGTCCTGGTGGAGGTCCAGGGAGCGGGCTGATGGGGCTCAGAGGACTGAGGGGGCTCGGGGTCCCGGGAGTGCCTGGTGTCCCAGGAGTCCCAGGGGTGCCGGGGGTTCCTGGCGTGCCAGGGGTGCTGGGGGTGCTGTGGGGGCTGGGAGACTCAGAGGAGCAGGTGGTGACGGGACCGTTCTTCACCTGCTCCAGAGTGTCCAGCACCACGTCGGGAGCTGGTCTGCAGCCCTGCCGCTCCAGCTGCCTCAGCTCCCCCAGAGCCACAGTCACCGTCTCCTCGATGTCCTACAGGCGGAGTGACGAGGGTTTGAGAAGAGTCCAAGTTTTTAAAAGTTCAGTTGGACTTTAAATACTGATTCATGCAACTTTAATGACCACTGCCTGTCTGTGTGTGTGTGTTTGTGTACCTGTGCCAGTGTGTCGGGGTCCAGCGCTCTGGATCGATGTGAGTCGCTGAAGCCGTGCTGCCCGCTGCTCGAGCGCCGGATGGGTGTGTCCTCAGGCCTCCGCAGCGAATCATGCCGGCTCACCGTCATTGTCACGGCAGCGGAGCGACGGCGGCGCTCCGGGCTGTCGAGGGGCGGGGTTAAGCCCTGACCCCGTCCCAGCAGCAGCTCCCTGGGACTGAAGTGACCCGTCACTGGTGGAGAGCTTCGCTCCATCACCCCTCCGTTCCCATGGCTGTCATTGGAGCGGCCGAGGGGGGCGGAATAAACCGTCGGTTCGCTTCCTCCTGTGACTGTGATCAAGAAGTATGAACACTGTTAGCTCAGGACAGTAGAGCTGCAACTGTTGCTTCATCTATTTTCTGATGAATAAATGAATCTCACTGTTGTAAAGCTTTTAATGAGTGAGGGGGTGGAGAACACGTGTACATGCAGGACTATCTTTACATTGCTGTACTGGCTCTTCTGAATACACTGATATCTCTGCCACAGTTCAGCACAGTTGTCGTCTCAGATTCCCTGTCAGACATACAGTATATTGTTAGGAAAGACTGTGAATATGAAAGTGGAAGGTGTCTGGTGTCTGCAGACAGGGAGACGAGTCACATGAGAAACAGCTGTGATAACGGCTTGCTGAAATTCGCAGGTATTTTTAGAGGTGAGAGAACAAGCTGGAAAAATGGGTTTTACATTCACTGCAGCTAAAACCATCCTCTCTCCTTGCGTCACGACGGGAAGGTGTCTTACATGACAGACCTGTTGTAGGTCTCTGGCGGCCTGATGTCGGTGGGGGAGCTAAGTTCACTCCTGGACCTCTTGTCGTCGGTGCTGCTGCTCCCTCCGTCGCTGTCCGCCTTCTGACTGAGCGTATCTGACATGGCGTCGGCCCTAAAGACACAGAGCAGCAGACTCTCAATCAGGATAAACTGCTCTGGAAACAGGAGAGCTGAACCAACAGAACACACCAATCATCAATTAACTGATCAATAGAGTGTGGTTAGTGACTCCCTCAGTCCAATAAGTCTGTTAATCAACAGGATCCAGTGAGCAACAAATCCACCCACATCCTTCACCGCAGCTCGTCAATGAATCAAATGGGCCACTTATGTCGAAAAGAACTTAAGTGTGGCTGTAAAACCTTTTACATGGCAGCCATTTTGACATGACACAGAAAGAGTCACTACAATCATTTATGGTATTTATTAATTCCACCTGTGATTTTACTGCTATGATAAGGCTGTAATGACAAGCTAAAATAGAAATAAACATTTTATGAGTGATACTTTTCAGAAACAAATAAATATGAATCATTTTTTCTAGAAGCAGCTGCACATGAACTACAGTGCATATACAGGAGTAAATCAATCTTTCCATGTTACACACATTGTGTAGCTGTATCCCCAGAGACATAGTGACATATTAAGATTATTGTATTATTCTAGACTTAAGACTGAACTACAGAGTATTCATTTTTTGCATTATAACTAAGGAAACTAAAGGTAAAATAAAACCTAGGTAGAAGAACATTATTTTGAATGTGTACGTAATAAAAATAACTGTATAATCTGTGCAATCGGTTCTTTAGCAACTCAAACTTGGGTCTAGAATAATAGATAATGTTAATACATCTTTGGTACATTTACACAGTGTGTGGGTGTGTAAAATGTAAAGAGTCATTTAATATGTATAGGCACTGTTTGTAACAATGGCCCACAGGAATCAGTTATGTCAGGCTACACAGATAATACTTTGTAATTTTTCATGGGATTTGTTGACAGTTAAAAAAAAAAAAGATCAAATATAATGTAGAGATCAAACGATTAGTTGATTAGTCAAAGGATAGAAAATTAACCAGTGACTATTTTGATAATCATTGGACTGTTTCAGTCATTAAAATACCATTCTCTGACATTTCATACACTAAACAATCATCGGTTTATTGAGAAAATGATAATCTACGTGTCTAACATTTAGTTCATTAATTGCTTTGTCTATCAGTAAAAAATTATTTGTTAAATTTTTAGATAATCAATTGTTTTTTAAGCAAAAATGGCTCCAGCTCCTCATACGTGAACATTTGATCCCTCATCATAAATTATAGTAAACTGAATATTTTCACAATTTCCTGCCATTTTATAAACCAAAGAATTAACTGAGAAAATAATCTATAGCAGTAATTATCAGCTGCAGCTCTAATATTATGAAACATACAGTGAAACCAACTGAAATTAAAGGGGCACTCAAAGAAAAATGGAAATCCAAGTAAAAACTTAACAAATGAAAGGTGTTTGCGTGCACACTCACCTGTCCTTCACCACGATGTACTGATGAGGCACCAGGCCGTGGTTGCCGTTGTGCCGCCCCTCCCACCAGTCATGTGACGCTCGCTGGAAGAGCTGCAGGGACGCTCCCTTCTTGAAGGAGAGCTCGCGGCCCGACCGGCCCACGTAGTCGAACCTCGCCACCGCCTCCACAGCCTCACCCTCTGCCAGGGGAGAGAGAGAGAAGGAAGGAGAAGGAAGGAGAAGGAGAAGGAGAAGGAGAAGGAGGAGGAGGAGGAGGAGGAGGAGGGGGATATAAGATAAGAGACGTGAAAATAGAGGTGAACCTGAACTTGTCAATCAGCTGTCTCTGAGGCTTTGTTCCTCCCACAGCTCGACCAATCGGAAAAGAGCGTTAGAAAAGTCTTTTCTTTTAATTCAGATAGCGAGAGGAGGAAGGGCTGATGGGGTTGGACTGGGCATTGAGGGAGGGAGGGCAGTAGTGGTGGGGGGTGTGTCTCCATGGCTGCTGTTGCCGTGGCAACCCCTCTCCACCAGGAGACAGCGGGATGGGAGTGTGGGCGATTGTGTGAAGGTCAGGGGTCAGGCGTACCCTCGTCGCTGGTCTGGGTCTCGGTGCCAGCGTCGGGCTCGGCCTCCTCCAACGCTCCCGGCTCGCTGAACGGACTCTCGCTGCAGGAAGAAGAGGAAGAGGAGGAGGAGGAGGAGGAGGAGGAGAGCAGAGATAGAGACACGCCGTTCATTCATTTATTCAATGTGGGAACAAAGGGGAGGAGGACGCATTCAGAGGGAGAGGAGGCTGCTGACCAGAAACGGAGGACGTTTACGCAACAATACAGCTACAGCAGAATGTCAAGAGTTCAGTCTATGATGGGAAAAGAGGAACACAACACACACTGTGCACTGACAGAGAGAGGGATCATTGTCATCTACAGACTGGTTTAATACCACAGCCAGGGAAAAAACTGTTTCTGATAGGTTGCCATGGATACAGTGAGGTATGCTATCAGCTAAAACTTTCTAGCCCATATTTGTTCACATTTTGACTAGTTGGCTCCATTAAAAATATGCCAAATTAGCCATTAGCACTTCCTGTTTGCAGTGTACAAATGAATGTATGGACAAATATCACTGGATTACTGTGATACTGAGGAAAACTTCTCAGGCAAGTCCTGGAGTTACAGCAGGCATCTTTTTTCTATCAGGTATTTTCTGATTGTTTGATGATCTTTTGGAAAAAGTTTTATAGTTTCCAAGATATTCTCATGATGTATATTTATATATATGCGACAGAGTGACACTGGCGAGACATTAGCAACAGCCAAATTTAAGACACTTGTAATTCACTTAAGTATTTTCTTCTCATGCCACTTTGAACTTCTACTCCACTACAATTCAGAGGCAAATATTGTACTTTTTACTGCACAACATCAAATTTTTAAAAATGCAAGAAAAATATTTAGTTTCTTTCTTTTCAAATGTGAGGAATTGCTGCTTTTCCTTTAAATCATTTTAATATAATCATGGGTTTTGTACAATTATATGGACAAAGCAAACAATGTAAAGTCGTCACTGGGTAATAATGGTGGCATTTTTCATTTATTTTCAGAATTCTTACAGTTGAGAAAATGATCATGATTAATCCATGATGAAAATGATCATTACTTGCACACGTAATAATCTAATGATATAATATGTAACAGTGTAATAATCACATGGGACGTTTTTTTGCACTGAGCACTTGAAGGATATTACAATTAGATGAATGTGATTAACGACTAATGAAATAACTGAATATAAATGAGTATGAATGATTTTACATGCTGCTGTGTCAGCCTCACCAGTACTGGTCTCCAGTCATACACTTCTCATAAACTGGTCCGGGCAGGTCCTTGGTGTCAGGGAAGATGTTGTCGTGGTGCAGGATGACTGTTTTAATGACCTCGTTCACGTGCGCCTGACAGGCCACCTGGTCCAACGTGTCTGGCGTGGGCAGGAGGGTGGGGCCGAACACAATAGCCAGGTTCCCGGCATCCATCATGTTCTCGTCGCTGTACTGGGAAAGGCTGTGGGAAAGGGAAACAGTGTGGGAGGAGTGAAACATTAATGAATGTATTTGTTCACAACTTTAACCCCTCCTGTGGACACCAATAACTGGAGGCTACTGTACAGTCAATGAAAGATAATAATACTGAATATGTATTCAATGGAAAATTTAGAATTGCTGACAAATACTGTATATTAATAGAGTTAAAATGTCCTTATATCTATTTACAACTACATTACAGTGTGTTATAAATCATTTATCAAATGTTTATATGCTGCTTATAAATTATAAATATGATTACGACCCCATAGCTCATTATGTAATGGTCTAATTTTTGTTTAACAATCAAATTACTGCTTAAAAATGTGCATCAAATGCTTCATACAATAAATTTTGCCACATTCAGTCTCTGTGATTGTTTCTTGGGATGTCGCCTGCAGCTTTCACACGACCTGGAAGTGAAGCACTTATGGAAATAAAAATATTTTTACTCGACAATGACAGTGAAGCTCCTGGTTTAATGACACTGAAGCTGAATGCACTTCATAACCTTGCTAATAAATGCATCAATACATTCAGCTGGTACATCACACCTGCAAATCACACTCTTGCTCACACCTCCTGCCTCTCCATCTCTCACTGCTCTCTCATTCTATATTTATTTGAGAGGCTGCAGAGACTAAATGAGCTCTGCTTTATCATCCCTGCATGCTGTAAGTGTGCACTTCTATCCCCCTTCAGTACAAAAGAGGTTTATGGGCTGCTCCCACCTATCCTCAGCTTTAACACCACACAGGAACACTGGGAAAATGGAAAGAAATGGGCGATTATCATTAACTGTAAGTGCCTGGTTTTGTGTAAGTGGATACTCACTGGTTGAGGAAGGCGAACAGGTAACGCATTACCACCAGTGTTGCCCTCGGGACGCCCAGCAGGATCTTACGGATGCACTGCGCCCTCTCATACAGGTTTTCTATCCCTGCAGCAAAATACATATACATCAGAACAGTCGTCGTCAGTCCCTGAGACTTCACGAGGTGTCTGTAACACAACGACATGTTCTGAAAAACACCAGCCGGCGCCACAAAGAGAAGCAGCCGGCTCCGTATCTCTGCCGAGGAGAAGATGAGTTTCAGAAAGACAAAGAGACACTAAAGAGAAACAAAAGGCAAAGAAACGGAGAGGGAAAGCGAGGATGTGTGGGCCGAAGATAGACAGAGATTCAGTCTGTGCTTCATGGCAGCAGCTCATGTGCAGATGGAAGCAGCACAAATGTTCCAGGTCACATGTACAGTAAGTGTTACGGCAAGTGATAAGGTCAGTTTTGGCAACTTTTCCACATTTTTCTGCAGCAGAAAGAATCACAGCCAGTCAGATCATTTAAAAATTTCTCTGTCAAACTATTAACTTTACCACTTTGCAATTTAAAAAATTGTCAGTGCTCCCTGGTGGACGAAGCAGCAATGGATACATTCTGAATTACATTAAATATACAATAAAAATGGAATTTCTCAGCTGAAATTTCTTGTTACTTATTAGCCAACACATACACTGAACTGGATATGCAGAATGAGTGAAAACTGGTTGACATGTTGGTCCTGTTATACATTTACAGCAGGCAAACTGGCACCATTACAAGTAGCCGAATTAGCTACTAGCAGTTCCTGTTTGCAGTGTACTCATGGCTGTAGAGACAACTATCACTGGATTACTGTGATACTGAAGAAAACTTGAAAACTGGAGGATTTCCAGGCAAGTTCTGAAACTTCTACGTGTAGTTTGGAGGTTTATTTGCAGTTGACAGCAGAGATAATATATCCTCAAAAATGTTAGTGTATCATGTCTGTGAGTTTCAATGAATTGGGGTCATTGCTTTGGCACGGCAAGAGTCAAACACCATGCAAACATAATGAACATCAGCACAAAAGAAACCACTTAAAGTCTCATTCTAGCTCGACCAAACAGCAAAAACCACATCCATCCATTATCTGTTGCTTATCTGGGCTGTCTTCCAGGTCTTCCTTGAGCATTGCAAGGTGTTCCCAGGCCAGATGATATATATAATCTTTCTAGCATTTTCTGGGTCTAGCCCCAAATCAACTATCAGTAGGAAGTGCCTAGAAAACCACCAGTGGAGGGCATCCTGGACAGCCTCAACCTTTTAATCAAGAGGAGGATCAGCATCTCAAAGTCTAAGGCCATGGTTCTCTGCTGGAAAAAGGTGTCTTGCTTCTGGTTCTGGCATCTGATCAGGATCAGGATCCCTCCTGGATGCCTTCCTTTGGCGGTTTTCAAGGCACGTCCAACCCTGACACCCAAAAGTACATGTACTTTGTCGCACATCAACAGTGAACAGCCGGTGGTACTCACGAACGCAGGAGATGAGGTCATTGAACCTGTCCTTGGGAAACAGTGGGTTCTCCAAACCCCTGAAGTAGAGCTTCAACACCCCAGCCACAGAGTTGATGTCATGGTTGCTCTCCTCATCGATCAGTGGGTCATTACCTGGATGACAGACAGAATGAGTCAACCACATCCTTAACCGCCAGAGGCTGTTGATCATGTGACCGTCAGGTGACCTTCCAGTTGATCTCTCACCTCTCTCAAAGGAGTTCTTGATGTCGTTGACCTCCACCTGTGATCCTGACACCCGGAATATGCCTTGATGCTGAAGACCTGTTGGGAACAGTTTCAGTTATTATTCAAATATTTTTTCTATCACTTCTGCTGCCTCTGATGTTCCCCTAGGCTCCACCTTAGGACCACTGATACTTGCATTATATAGTGCACTGTATGCTTCCTGTGGGCTCTGTTTTTAATAGTTTTAAAACAACCAAAGAGTAAATAACTAAATGAAGCCTCTCTTATATCTGTCCATTAAATATAAGGCTACAGCTAGTTAGTTTAACACAAAGACTGGAAACAGAGGGAAACAACAAATTAAAATCTTATATGTTATACAAAAACCATTTTAACACCATTTGATACCACATAGAATGAAATTCAATACCATCATACCATCCTAAATTTGAGAGTGTGATGGAAAACCATTTAAAAAGACCAAAGCAAAACCCAAGATAAAGTATGTCAGTGAGCCTTGCGGCAGGTTTTTCCTTTAAGTTGCGAGCTGAGCCAAATAACACTGAAAGCTGACACATGAAACTCACCGTGTAGGTTGATGCAGCGGATGCAGCTCTCCACCAGCAAGGGTATGGCTTTGGTTGAATCCTATTAACACAGTCATCAAGAACACAGCTAAGGTTGGTTATTGTTTATACTTTATTTATACTTTATTAATTCTGCTTATTGGTTGCAGCTCTTACTGGATTTTGGATATTAACACCCCTGACTGTTAGGTATTACCACACACACACACACACAGCAGACCAAAACAACCTGAAGCCTGATAGAAGTGAAACTCTACCTGGTGCTTGCTATGGGAGTTCTTCCGCCCACGACTGTAATGAGCAAAAAGAAGGAGAAGAGAGGAGTGTCTCAGTTTCACAGCGCTAAAACTGAAGTGGTGGGCTGGGAAGTAACAGTTATTATTACCATGAAGAGAAAATATGCACTGCGACATGAAATAATGCCTTACCTCGTAGTTAGAAGCTCAGCTTTATAACCTGTAATAAAAAAATGCTGATTACCATGTGTATAATAAGACAGCAGGAAAGTGAGAGAGATTTTCTGTGCATCTTACCCTCTGCTAAGGCTTTCTTCAGTATGTCGTGTTTGGCCTGGAGCTTGGAAATGAGATTACTCCCCTCCAGATACTCGCGGAATTTCTGAGGATTGAAAAATAAGTCTGCTAAGTTTATATTTCTTGCACTATTAGTAACTGTGGCTAAGTATGAACATCACACTCTGCCATTCTCTCACAGTGAAGTAGAAGAGCTCCGTCTCCTGCTGATTGGCCCGTCTCTTAGCCAGACTCGGTTTATTCAAGTAGCCGTCCGACACGCTGGACTTGACCGACTCGGAGGACGGGCTGTGGGTGAAGCTCTGGGAGACATCGTAGTCATCCAGCACCGTCATGTCCTGCAGGGTGGTCAGCGTTGCACCCCAGGTCTTCTTCACCTGCAAGGAGTGGGGACAGAAAATGTAATCCTTTTTTGCTTTGAGCACTTCACATCAACATGGGAATACAAGTGTGGAGGATTGTTTTCAGTCTCAGATCACCGATTCCTGACTTTGGCGTGAAGGGTCAGATAAAACTTACGCTGTTTATATACATTCAATCCTTATGGTCTGGTTTTTGTTTTAATCATAAAAACCATTGATCATTTTAAATAAATAAGTTGCCTACATTAATGAATAAATTATTAAACCCATGATACAGGCTGGTAAGAGAGATCAAAGTTTCATTGCTTTGACAGATGAAAATCATTTGCATGTTATGTCTCTTTTTGGTCATTTTGAATCTATTTTTACTAATTTAGCATCTGTTTTTTGGTCGCGTTTTCCATCTCTTTGTTTTACCTGTTCTTAGTCGTCTTGTGTTTCCTTGCAGCTATTGTGCATCTGTCTTTACTCATGTTGTGTCTGTCTTAGGTCTTTTCAGCCTGGTAAACCTGTTCAGTAATCCATCCAGCAACTTAAGTTGATAAAAGCCTTTTTCTCTACCACATACTGTACACACATCACTCTGAGGAACTTTAACCAGTTAAGGCTTCTGCTCTGAGGGTTGTTACAAGCCCTGCATGTGCCCATCGTACATGGAAGGATGACTAGGCTGAAAACCTAAATAATTTTCATTACTGCACACTCGGCTTCATGGATCACGAGTTATGAATTATGAATTTGTAATTGTTTCAGGGTGGAGTTTCATTTTCCTGAATGTTTGATGAGGTGTGCACGCCGGAGCACAACTGCTCTGTTTGTGTATATTATGCAGAGTGTGTTTGTATTTACAGCAAAGATAATGGGCATAAAAGTGTTTTTATTTGTATATGATAATCAGGATGTGTTTGTTTCTACGTGTGTATCTATGAGCTGCTGAGACGTGCAGATGCAGCTCATTAATCCAGACTCCTTCAGCGTTTTTATGCCCTTCAGGGTGAGTTAACAGCTGCCCTCTGTGCACACAACACTCCAGTCTGAGCCGCAACAACACCGACGAGGCCACAGGCTGCAGCACAGTCGCCTTCAGATGGTACAAGTTTATTTTTGGAGGCTACATCTGTTACATTATCACCCCATTAAAACAGTATAAATTACCATAACTTTGCACAAAGTTTGTTACCGTCAGAAAAACATTTTAATTTGTAATCAGTGAC
The DNA here is from genome assembly GCF_001640805.2 of Lates calcarifer. NCBI lineage: Eukaryota > Metazoa > Chordata > Actinopteri > Centropomidae > Lates > Lates calcarifer. Next base: position 12,695,009 of record NC_066850.1, read on the forward strand.
GATTTTGGCCACTGTATCAGACAGACAACACTTGAAGCCAGAGCACAATATCTCAACAACAACTGAACAAACTGCCAGGAAAGTTAATACAAACATTAATGATCTCCAGGAGAAAGATCTAGACTACACAGGTTTGTTATTCAAAAACTGGAACACAGTAATGTTAGTGAGAGGCAAGTTTAAGAAAGGATGGATCTGTATGTGCCTGAGAAAAATGGCCTCAAAAATTCAGATTTGTTGGTGACTATTTTGAAGGGTATGGCAGCCAGATTTGTTGTAGGCACAGTCTTGCTCCTTGTATAAGTTCATTTGGATAGCATTTCTCAAAACCAATGAAACCAACAATAAAAACAAAGATACAGGAATAAAACGATAAGGAAGGCAGAAAAACAGGAGAACAAACATCAGATCAAAACCTATGATTGATGTGCAGCATATAAAATAGAACTGTTTGTGTGTCTCACCTCTTCATTCTCTATCTTCAGCGACGCCAGGCGGGTCTGGAGCTGTGTGAGGCGGAGGGTAAGCTCAGCCTGGACTTGAGGCTGAGACGCGATCTGGGTCACCTGACAGGATGTGGAAAAATGACACGACAATCAGAAAAATTGCTGTCCAGAGAAAACAAAGCTTTAAGATGTGTCTTCATGTAGACCCAGTAGTGCATACACCAATTTAACTAGTGAAGCATATGTCAGGATTCAGACCAGTGCCCAAACTCTACAGTAACATTTAAACACCAAAACATAGTTCCAGAGACCTCATTAAATGACTTGATTAATCCTGCCTGGCCTCAGAATATACAGTAAAAGTCTCTCATCTACATAAACTTTATATGCAGTTCTTATTTGGAAAGAGTAACATTGAATTTTGCCTTTATTTACCTGAACTGTCGTCCACATCAGAATTTTTGGACTGCCATTGAACAGAGTCTTTTATTTTGAAAAAGGAAATCATAGTTTGAGAATGTCAGGGGCAAAAAAAAATTCAGTAAGGGTTGCAGCTTTGTAAAGAGTACTGACATTAATTCTTTCGAAATAAATATTTTAAAATTAATGTCATATTTTGCATATCACTTTTATTCAGAATTTTTTTTGTCATGAGTGAAAAATGTTTGACTCCTGAGTTGTAAAACTTTCCTACTTTCTGAAATACAAACAAACTGCGTGGTGCGATATACTGACTGTGTCGCCCATGTGGGCCTGGAAACTGAAGCGCTGCGGAGGGCAGAAGGCAGTGGGGTAGAGGCCCAGCAGACGCTGCCTGTCGCGGGCGGGGTCCAGGCCCTCCACGGCTCCCTCCAGCACCTCCAGACCCGCCCTCCTGGAGGCTTCAAGGCTCAGTTCGGCTGATAGGTAGGTCCTCAGAGCCCGACTCAGACTGGAGTGGTACCCTAGGTCACAGCACTGACACAAAGTTGGGGGGTGGGGGGTGGTAGGGAGGCACCCTGCTTTTAGACACAAAATTCTCTCTAGTAATGAAGAGCTAATTTGAGCCACAAACATATACTCACGTCTATGATGTCAGGCAGGTCGTGGATATAATATTTAAAGACGGAGGCGTTGGTGGCCTCCAGAGTCAGCAGATATTCATTCCTGGCTTTAAGAGCTTTCAGTTTGTTCTCTGAGTACTTTGCCTTCCTCTAATGAAGAAAGAAACAGACAAGCAAAGATGAAAATACTGCTTATCAATCCACATCTACTGTAGGTGCCTTGTAGGTGGCTTTCATGGGTACATGTACGTCCAGTAACCCAGTGATTTTTAGTGTAATGTGGATTCAGTTATTGGAACTGATGCACCCCGTACCTTCTCTCTCATCTTCTCCATCTTGCGGGCGGCGTTGCGTCTCTGGTGACGTTCTTCTATCCGCAGGCCAAACACAGGCTCCACCCCTCCGCCCGTCCCCGACACGCCCTTCACGCGACCCTCCTGACGCTCCGCCTCCCGCAGCTTGGTTTCAGCATTGATCGTCTCCGCGTGGTACATGTGATATGTCTTCATCACCTAGGTAACAGCAGCCCATTATAGCACAGCCTCTGAACCAAATGGACCACAAAAAAACTGGAAAACAACATTACAATTCAGCTGGGGTCAACTGTTTTTATTCCTCAAGGTTATCAGGTCTGGTCTAATCTGATCTCCAGTGTTTGGACAAGAAGCTTTTAAGGCCTGCAGTCTGACTTAAAATAAACCTTGACATTTGACAACCATTAATCAGCAAATATTCTCCTTCAAGGCAAAATCAAACTTTTACCTGCCTTGTTAAAGAAAAGTGGCTCACAATAACCACCCAGTATGGCAATGCTGTAGATACGAGTTTCAGACTGATCTCTGAACAAATCCTACAGGAAGTTTCTTGTTGATTTCTCTCTGCAGGTCGTTTTTACAGGCAACTATAAAAACAGTCTGCTTTATCTCAAACAGGTCTCTTCCCAACAGGTACTGTAAGTGCAGCAGAAGCTGATGGCTGGAGCTGTCAAAGTAAAACCTAAGGTGTAGTTGTGATTTTAATCATCCTGCTTTCAGACTCACAAAAATCCACCATCCTCTACAAGTGTGCTCCACTTACGGTGTAAAGCTCATTCAGAAGCTTCATGAGGTCTTCCTGAAGCTGAAAGATGATCTCCTTACTCTGGCAGAGGAGCAAAAAGACACAGATGAGAAGAGGAAAAATATCATCAGCATGAGGCAAATACATGGATTCACAGAGTGTGTCAGCAGCGGTGGAAAGTAACCATTTACAGTACAAATCTGAGGTCAAGTATTTCCATTTTCTGCTACTTTAAACCTCTACTCCAACACATTTCACAGGGAAATGTTGTACTTTTTACTCCGCTATATTTACCTGACAGCTGTAGTTACTTTTCAGATTAAGATTTTGCATAAAAAAACATGATAAGCATCATTATGAGCGTTTTTATTCACTCTTACTAAAAGCATATAAATTTATAAAGGATCTGAGCACATCTTTCGCCACTGTGCATCAGTGTAAAGAAATACTGGCGATCTATCAGGATGTCTGAACACCATCAGATAAATAAATGGATTTGACCACACACAAACAAATGAATTCATAAATGAAACAAGCCACGTTCTGCTGCCTGCGCTCAGACCGAATTTCTGTCTCATGCATTAAACAGCCACCCGGTTTGAGAAAGGAGTTATGTGGCAGTGCGGTGCCACATTAATATTGCATTATGCTAAATGACTGTGGAATCCCAGGATGGATGAATCCCGTTCCCATGGCGCCCGCTGAGAAAAGATCAGCTGAGCCTGTAGCCATGGCCACGGGGGCTGTCGGCGTTGTCATGGCCACTCGGCCCGTCTCTCTCTTCCCGTCGTCCCTCCTCGGAGCAGAAGTTTCTGAGAGGACGCACTGAAGTGATGGAGGTCTTACTGTTTATAGCTGCCGGCAGCCGCTGCACTTTAGTTAGCATGAATAAAAGACGAGCCGGAAGAGAGATTAATAATGAACACGCTGAGCTGAAGTTGGAGGCGGTGAAATGCGTGCATGTGTGCGAGTGCGTGTTTAATTTGCTAAACTCTGAGGCAGCCCAGCAGAGCTCAGGGGAATACTGACTTTACTTTTCATTAGAATCAACTCTTCTACTTAAAGAAGCTGTATGAAAAAGCCTAGAGCTCTGCACACAAGTAGAGCTCTCAGTGGTGGGATAATAGAGTACATTTACTCAAGTACTGCACTTCAGCACAATACTATGGTACTTGTATTTTCCTTTAAACAATATAATGCAACTATTTAACCTTAAAAGCTGCAGAATCACTGTGATGGTTCACTGACTTGTAACAGGGAGAATGGAGCCTCTGTCATTCCCACTCTGCTCCCTGAACACCTGCTCCTGCTCTGTGTAACTGTGGTGAGTAGGTATGATCTCCCTCTAACTGAGTGACAGTCAGCAGCTTAAACTGCTGGAATCAGGTCCAGCAAGTTCAAGAGTAATGCTGAACTGTAGATCAGTTAAAAAGACTCTGAAGTCATTAAAAACCAGCGTTCATCTCTGATATCCAGCCAGGAAACTCTGAAAATATCAAGAATTATGAACAGAGTTTGGTTTGTTTGTTACAGCGACAGCACTTCCTGCTCCAGGAGCCAAGGATCACGGGAACTAATTTCAGTTGCAGATGAATCTCCATTTGGTGCTCTAGGGAGTATTTTAGGCAGCAAGATGGTGTACTACACATGGGAGTGATAGTGAATATATTTTCTCGACAACAATGCAGCTCTAGAGTAACAGATATATCAGCTCACCCTCTTCAGGAGGCGGGCTGAGTCCTCGCTGATGTGCGTGAGGCGGGTGATGACGTTGTTCAGGTAGAGGTCACTGAGGGTGGCGTGGTCCTTACTCTCCCTCCTCACCTGGAAGAAACAGAGAGTGAGTGTTGGAGGAATGTCTCTGACTCCTTTTATAAAAGAGTTTAAATCAAACACACAGAAGTACACACAACTAACCTGGTTTAGCAGCAAGTACCAGCAGTTCACCGGAGACAGCAGGTTCTGATCTTTTCTGGAAGAGAGAAAGAGAGAGGGAGAGATCCTTTAAATGATTCTGGCCTGAACCCTGAAGCTAAGTCTTAACCCTCAAACAGCCTTTTCAAACTGAGGACCAGCCAGAATATCCGCACTAGGATAGAAATGTGTCGTCACAAACATAGAAAGACACACACACACACACACACAGAGTCCTACTTGTATTGCTGATGGTCTTTTGTGCTGCGCGTTTTGGCCATGAACCTCTCCGCGAGCTTCTCCAGGTTTCTGGAATACTCCGTCTCGATCTCCGCCTTCTTCCTGAAGAAGTCCTGCAGGTCCTGAAGCAGCTGGACCCGCATCTCCGTCTGCTGCTCCAGACAGCGCTGCTGCTCCACCAACTGCGTCCGCACATCTGCACGCAAATAAACACCCGAACACACACACATGTAATTTTTGGCAGCGCCATACCCGAGTACACCTGTGCATCTTCACGCTCAATACAGCAGGTGGCGGTATACACCTAGTAAGTCTGCAATCTCCTAATAAACACAAAGAAGTAGTACACTACTATACACATTTTAAATGGCAGTCCATGTCCATGTACTGGTGCAATTGTCCTCACACATGATGCAAACTCTACCCAAGTACACATGAACCGTACTCAGGTGGTTCGTTGATCCATGTCTGACTCAGAAGGGGGTAAAGGGCAACTGTGTTTATGTGTGAAAACAGCTTAGGATTCATCCTCTGGGGACCATGAATGCCTGCACAAAAATGTCATGGCAATCCACCCAGTGGTTGTTGAGATATATTCAGTCTGGACCAACTAACCATATCTATTAAATTTCAAGAACAGCGGAATTTGATGTTTTCAATTTCAGTTTACAGCGACGTAAAACAGAGAAAACGATCCTCATATTTGAGAAGCTGGTAACAGTGAATGTTTAATGTGTTTGCTTGATAAATTGATGAACTGCTTTATTTTAATTGTTTAATTTTCTGTCTAGTAATCAATTAATCACACCTCCTCTTCCTCCCATCACTCCCTCTCTGTCTCTACATTCCTTTATGTAATTGCTGATGAAGACAGTTCATTTTTCTCTGAGGAGTCACCTTGGACGACATCTCCTGACCGCATTGAAAAACCCACACATATAAACACACACACACAGTCAGTCCTACAGTCAGCATGGTAATGCCTGGCTGCACTCTTTGGTCGTGCTGTTTCAGAGCTGGATCTATCTGCAGCAGGAGGGAGAGAGGGGAGAGCGGGTACAGAATACACAATGATAACTCCACCTCTCTCTCACACACACACAAAGACAGACACACACACCAATCCCTGGGGGACTCTATCCACTCCACTACCTGTTGTCTTGGCAACCACACACTGTGTGTGAACCATGTGATGAGGAAGGTGAAGACAAGAGCTTGGATCTGCCGCATCGACACACATAAGCTGCACACACACACATATATACACACATATACACACACAATTTACTGGACATGCTTCATAGATCCCCACAGAAAACTGCCATGGCCTTTGGTCCCCACAAGTCTATGAAACTCCATTACTGTTAGTGTGTGTGTGTATATTGATTCTGGCATCGTTTTGCTGTTGTTATCAGACTAATTTAAAATGGCTGCCATTTCATGTTGCTCTCATACGCTGTGAATGTGTTGATCAGCAACACTTTCATATAAATTAATGTGTGCTTTGCTGCTCCGTGTCCCTGACAGCTGTAACACGTTCTACCCCGAGCAGGGAGTATACTAGTTTCTGATTGGCTGATTGGCCAAACAGGACATCCCAATCAAGTCCCAACGGTCAGCAGTTTAATCATTTTTCTAAATTGGTGTTGAGTCTCTGTTGAGATGCAAGTAACCATAGAAACGCTACTGATGCTTTATGCAATGTTATGGTTAAAGGAATAGTTAGACATTTTTGAGAAGTACACTGTGAGTTAATGTTCTGTCATTTTCACCTCCACTCCACTGATAATTACAGCTGCAAATTAGCAACTGGACCAACATCTTGGTCAGTTCAGAGTGAAATTTGACTTTTGTGCTACTGAAACACCAACATACAGGCCTGAACCAGTCTGACAGAAAAAAATTAAAGTAATCAGGAGAGCAAGACCTCATAAAAAAGGGTCAAATGAACTGTTAAAATGCCAGTTACAAGCAGTTACTGGTATTCGCTTGAGCCCCATTTTTAACCTAAATTTGTTTACATTTTGGTAAAAGCAGCATTAAAAGCATGCCGAATTAGCTATTAACAGTTCCTGTTTGCAGTGTACCCATGGATGTACAGATAAGTATCACTGGATTACTGTGATACTGAAGAAAACGTAAACATGTGATGAATCTCAGGCAAGTTCTGAACCATCTGTTTCAGTGATTTCTAAGCAGATTTATGGTTTATTAGAGATGATGACATCCTCAGGAAGTATGAGTCACACTTACAAGAGTGGCATTAGCAAAAAATGCCACAAATCACAGCAGGTTCCTTTTGTTTCAGGGGTCAGACAACATCCACCATCATCTCATCATCATTATCACACTTATAAACTTTCACTGAACGACTTTCTCACCTCTTAAAAACACTTTACGAGCTCAACTTCATTGACTGCCTGTTTTCCTAATGTTTCATCAAATAGCTGCTTGTTACACTATCAACAGCGTTACTCCTAAAAGTTCAGCATTTCACTAAAGAACAAGAATCATTATTCGTGATGCATTTAATCTCCTGTAATGCAGGGGACTAACTCTGTGCAGCAGACTCTTTTTCTGCTTTTATTGTGAATCCCACTCATACTCTCTGTGGGGATTTCAGACTCCACATCAAAGGGGTTAAACGCAAACTTCATTGCCTACAAAATGATGTGAGACTTCGCCTCTTTACATGAACATCCATCAGAGGCTGAGCTGCTCCAGAGGCACAGATAAAATCATTTGTTGAGTTGAAATCCTCATTGGATGCAAACACACAACTACATTTTTCCTTTTTACGAATCAGTCGGTCAGTTCACCAATTTTGTCCAAAGTTAAATATTTAAAGTACTATTAGATGAACTGCCATGAAATGTTGGCATGTTAGTATTTAGTATATAATGATTTACATTCTTTAGTATAATCTGCCAATTTATACACTAAACAATAAATCAGTGAATCAAGAAAATAATCAGATTAGCTGTCTGGTGAGTCACTGCTAATGAAAATAATTGTTAGAGTGCCCGCCTGTGTCAGATGAAGGAGAAAAAGATTCAGGTTTAATTCTGCCGAGAAGGAGGAGGATTCAAGCAGATCCACTGAGGTGGTGAGATTATATCAATGAAACTCCTTTGTTTGGATCACAGTCAATTGAAAGTGAAAGGAGGACATCCACCACGCTTTACCTTTTGATGTCTGAAATGCTTCTACTTAGAAACCTCCTTGTGTGTCCTCGTAACACCCCCAACGACAAGACTCAGCCCCTTTGATCAGAGGAGCTACAGTCAGCACAGCACAATGTGGCGAAACACTGACACGGGGGAAAAGTATGCAGACAGTATACCGAGCATAAAGAATTTGTCTCGTGAAATCTCTGGACTGATTCAATCTGAAAACTCCCCAGAGCTCGTTTTGCTGCTTTTGCTGGAGGGATGGTGCGTTCAGGCCCTGCTACACCGCCAAAGGTCAAAGCGTGAAACCAATTCAGAGGATGAAGATGATGCACAATCATCAAGTTTGTTTAAAGAGACAATTTGCAACATTTCCATACAAATAGGAGTCAGTTTTTCTGAAATCACAGAAAACCTTTAACATTTGCTGCTCTAAACACTATCAATGCTGCCTTAAGTCTGGATCTGTCAAATCTTCACTACAAAGTTAAATTAGATTAATTTCAATCACCTCTGTTACTCCACATTAGTGAGAGTATGTGCACACAGCTCTGGTCTGAGGTTGTTTGGAGCTGGAGCAGATCCCAAAAAATCCTGTAATTTGTTCAAATAAAACCAACAGGGAAAAAAATGCCAAAAACCTGAATGTGATTAGCACCTGGAGATGACAGGCATCTGGACTTTCCTCTCTGTGAGTCTGAACTCCAGCAGTGAAATGATTTCAGCTGTGTTCTCTTTGTTTGTCTGGAAACTGATTTCATCAAAATTATTCCTCTGTCCATCAGTACCTGTCTAATTGATGGCACTCAATGGTCCACACTGAAATCACTTCCACTATTCCAGTGTTTCCGTACCATGGGAGAGACAAGTGTTATAAATCCCTTGAAAACCAAAGATGGACAGACACCAACACCAAAAGTCTGAGAGTCATGCCAAAATATCACTGTTTTTTTAAACACATGCAATCTGGTGACAGCAGTGACAACGCTAGCAGCTCTGCTACTGATGGCAGGGAGGCTGGTCCTGGCCAGAACACTAGCAGCTCTCCTGCTGTTACAGCTGAACCCCCCGACAAGCATAGGAGGAGGACGGGCTTTGACCCAACTTGGCTGTCAGAGAGGAAATACTCCTCCTGGTTCTATAAGACTGACACTTGTGAGGTTAGCTGCAAAAGTCAGAGGTGGAAGAACCAGTTTCATCTGTTCTTCTTTGGTTTCAGCTCCTCAGCTGTGAAGAGTTGCTGCTTTTCTTTGTCATGTATCATGGTAACCTGAATATGCTTGAGTTTTGGACAGTTGGTCAGGATAAAACACACAATTTGGAGACATAGCATTGGATAGTTGGATTTTATAATAGGAATTTTTTATGACATGTCAGAGAACCATTTATCAATTAACAAACTTCCAAAAGAATTGATTCTAACATCAGTTGTCAGAAGGCTGACTGCCCTCCATCCTTCCTGCCTCTCAAACTGGCCAAGGGAGTGTTTGCTTCCAGCTGGTGATGAGGCAGGTGACTGACTCATTAATTATCATGTGATTCATTACGCCGATCTTATCCATCTAAACCTCGCCTGTGTTCACTTTTATAATGAGAAGAGTGTTTATCTGTGAGCATAAAGCTTCAGGTACTTGAAGATGAGAGGATGCTTCACGCAAAGTGCAGTAAACAGAGAGAACTACATCAGATCAGTACTGGTTGGTTGTTGCAGCATCTACTGTGGATTTAGTTTGTCTAATCCCAGACTGAGTCCATGATGCTGAGATCAGGACGCTGTGGGGGTCAGACCATCTGCTGCAGGACTCCTTATTGTCCAGCTGCAGAATGAATTTAGGACTGACCAGACACCACTGAGGAGACCACCAGAGCTGTCCACTTCCTCGAGACACATATTGATGCCAGGTGTGAACAGGGCCTACGCATTTGCAGAAATGTAGCCTAAACCGACTGGAAACATCCACCAAGCCTCACTGCCTCATCTTTGCAGCCCTTCAGTGAACAATCTGCCTTGTGTTAGAGCCAAATATTTCAAATTTGGACTCGATCAGTCCAGAGCACCTGCTGCCATTTTACCAGTTCATGTGTCTTCCTGCATAGCTGAGTTCCTCTGCCTTGTTTCCTCATCAGAGGATACAGGTCTTCCATAAAGACCACTTCTGACCAAGACATGTACATGCACGTACCAGGGTCCCTCTGGTTTCTGCTGGACATCCTTTGGTTTTGAAGGGAGGTCAGCTTGATGTGACTTTTGTCTGTTGGATTTCCTTCCTGTTACTTCTTCAGCAACCTCACAGTTCACACACCTCAGTTTTATTCCCCCAACACAACCTTTTCTGTTCCAGTTAATGATTTTGGTTTAACCTAGATATTACTCATGCTACTTTCTGGAAAGTAGCCTGCCACTTCCTTTCTTTATTTCTAAGCAGGAAAATATCTCACTGAAATATTTTAGTATTTGCAAAAGGATGTTTGTCCCTAGAGTAGAGGACATAAAATAACTGCCTGAGACAGATGTTTTTGGGATGTGCCTAAAACTTTTGCACAGTACCATACACACACAGTACATTTGTGGGTGTGATGTCACAAGAACAGGAAGCTGGCCGTCACCATGACGACCAGGTTCAAGGACACAGGGGCAGAGTACTGCTGGATCATCATTAAGAAATGGACGCACATGTGCACACTGATCGTGGCCTTGCAGAACATTTACTCAGTGAGGAGTCACTTCATCATCTGGCTCCTTAATTTATTCTCCTTCCATCCCTGTCTGTCTGTCTGTCTGTCTGTCCTGCAGGTGTACAGATGTGAAGTCACTAATCACCTGAATGCACACGCAGGCAAAAAAACAGGAGCTGCTGCTGCTGCAGCCGCCGCAGCATGCAGCAGGAAACACTTCATCTCTGCCTCCTCTGCCTCGCGTCTGTCTCTCCTCTCCCCCTGCAGAGCTTCTTTTTCTTTTCCCCCTTTTCATTTGCATTTTCTCATTAAGACGATCCTCATCTCATTCATTCGGGCAGGAGGAGGAGGTGTCACACGCCCGGGAGGTGACGGTCCGACATGGGGAGCAGTGTGCGCGCTCAATGCATTTCAAACCAGAGCATTATGAAGCACTCAAATATGTATTGTCAGCACTGTGCATAATTCCTCCGCTACCTTTCCAAAAGGCTCACCTCACCTCAGCGAGCAGACCCCGCCTCCTCGTGAGAGAGAGAGACCGGCGGCCACCTCCTGTGTATACATTACACACCACCTCCTGCATCAACCAATCAGGAGCCAGAGCAGGGAGGCAGACTTGGAAAGCACATAGTTACAACAACAGATCTATACGTTTGGCTCTCGGCAGGAGGCGACAGGGGCGCAGAGAGGGCCAGTCAGTCCGGGAGCAGCTGGGGTGGGGGGCCTTTATCTGAGTGGTCATTACAATGCAGGGCATCCCCAAGTAGGTCTTGGCGGGGCGCCAGAGCAAGGGCCACATGCACGCACAAAATCACAAACACAAGCAAAAACAACACACACACTTCTCACTTGGGGGCTGGCACGCTCTCTACTACTCTCCATTAAATTTAATCACTCAGAGTCTGTGTGGATTCATTGTGCGTTCAACTGTGTGTCTGTGTACAGAGAGAAGAAAGGTATGTCACACTGACGAGGTGAAGAAGAATGAAAACACACGCTTCCTCCTCCTCATACTCCTCAGAGTAGACGGCGTGGATTTAAAAAGCTCCTTTTAGTAGCTGAAAGTGCTGGCAGTGGTGATGGTGATGGTGTGGGCGTAGGTGACAAGTGAATGTTGGAAGAACAAGTGTGATGAGCCATGTGGAGAGGGAAGAGTGAGCTACAGACTGCATGTCAGAGACAGCTGAACAAATCTAGTCAGAGAGAGATTCTGAGGTTGAACAAAAGGCAGAAAAAAAGAGGTTGTGCCCCGGCTGTCTCCAACGGCATTTGCAGGTGTCCGAATAAGGTGTCGCGCTAGTAAAGGTCGGACATTTTGAACTGAGCCTCCACAGCAGGTGAAAGAGCTGCACAACAAAATTTTCCATCACTCCCTCTGGTTCAGAGATTGAAAATGAGGCTTGTAGTTTTCAGAAAAGGTCATTTGACTTGTCCGTCACCCGCCGCTGCCACGACAATGAAGCAGGGATGATGGTAGCCAAGAGGAGGAGGAAGAGGAAGGGGAGTAGGAGGAGGGGGGCTGTCCCACGGTCATGGCAACCACTATTTCAGGGACTGAGGTTGTCATCATCTAAACAGGTCGCCAGTTTAGTTTAGCAGCAGGCCAGCAGGTAATCTATGTAGACCACACACACACACACACACACACACTGCTGCAGTCACAGCCTCAGAGGAATACCAATAGAAAGACTCCCAGACTAGGACACACTCGCCTCAGGTCTGAGCGTAAAAAACCTTCTGAAATACACACAAACACACACACACACACACACACACACACACACACACACGGGCGAAAGAGATCAAGGGGCTCTGCAGAACAGATACACCCCCCACTCCCCCCTTTATTCCACACACACACACACACACATATATCCTCCTCCCCCTCAGGCGCCATGCAGCACTCAGGATGAACCCAGAAATCCTGACGTCTCATGGTGAGGTGTCAGCTACCCCCCCCACACACACACACATACCCTGCCTGGATTCACTGCATGGGCATGAGCACTGGCAGACAGGTGTGTGTGTGTGTGTGTGCGTGCATGTGTTTATGTATGTTTGTGGCTCGTGTATGTGAGCATGCATAGGTGAGAGAAGGTGGGTGTGACTTGGCTTGAATTGGCCGCAGAGGTGCAGGAGCCGCTCATAGGAAAAAAAAAAAGATTCATGATCTTACCTTTGACTTGGCTCTCGTACTCAGCGAGGATTTCTTTGTCCTTCTTGCTTTTGTTTGAGTTTGACATGTCGCCACAGTGCAGGTGACTGATCGGCAGGTAGAAAGAAAAAAACGGAAGAAGCAAAAAATATATATAAAATTCCCGGTTTATTTCCCTCCGTGTGCACCGCCCGAGACTTCACCCGCAAACATGCTCGTTAGATCCATCCAGTGCCGCAACAACACAGTCAGTAGTGGCCCCGCACCTCCACGCTGAGGAGCAGGAGCAGCAGGAGGAGGGAGGGAGGGAGGAGGTGGGGACGCGCGTGAAAAATCACGCACACTCACAGAGAAATTACCCACTCGTGACCGCTGCCGCTGAGAGGACCCGCAAAATCCATCCTGTTGATATAAAGAGAGAGAGAGTTAAATAAAAAGCTGCTTCTGCTTCAGCTCGTGCCAAACGTGCAATCACACTCGCGCGCATGCACATACACACATGCACCGGTTTGAAGGGAGGGAGCACCGGGCACACGCCCACTAGGTAGAAATGCAACGGACCACACACACACGCGCGCGCGCGCAAAGAGAGAGAGAGGGACGGACGGACACACACACACACACACCACTGAGACGCGGTGTTTGATGTTATCTTCACCCCGACGTAACCTTTCACACATGCCAGGCGCGCGTGTACACACACGCAGACAGGCGGACCAGCCTCGGGTGCGTGGAGATAATACCAATAAACGGTAAATGAAATGCCGGTGAGGAAATGGGTGTGTCCGCACTAGAGGCGGGACTAGAGATGTGATAGACAGCTGCGGTGAATCACAGAGCTCAGCAGAGATCAATGAATGTAGGAAACAAGAGAACAGAGTGATGAGCTCAACTTGATTTAAACATGGGAAAGATGGCTGGGAACTAAGAGAAAGTACATTTTACCAATAAATAAATAAATATCACATCATGGTATACCCGAGTGTCTGAGCCACACAGACCCCCTTCATCTACACCCATCTGCTCATTTTAACTGATTTAAGTGTTTAACTATTAATGATGTAAAAGTATAATATTTCATAAAATTGAACTGTTTGTTTGGGTCAAGTTAGCTCCATCCAAAGAGTTCCTGTAAGTCATTATAATGAGAAACTTTCTGTGACTTTCACTGGTGCAGGAAGTATTCAGACCCTTTGCATGAGTAAAAGTACCACACAATAACACAAACTAACTAAGAGACAGAGGCAGTGGTATTCCAGCAGCTCCTGTGTTCTGCTCTGTAAAATGGAGTCTGGTAGTGATAAAACAGATTTTATGTTGCAGCAGCTGTTTATTTAAATGTGAAAATAAGGCCCTGGTTCAAAAACCCCAGGGTTGTCCCATCTGGTGACCTCTCAGATTATTATTAATTACGTAAGCTATACTAATCAATCACAGGAGATGTTTTTCAAGCACTTTTACTTTGATACCAAATTTCTGATAGTAAATTTAGTCAGTACAGCTGTCTGCATCGTTACTTGTAACTGAGTATTTCTACATTGTTGTATTGGTAGTTTTTATCTAAGGGACAGAGGTGGAAGGTAATTAAGTACATTTACTCACATATTGCTACCTCATACCTCTACTCCACTGCAGTCAGAACATATGTATCTTTACTGCACTAAACTGTATAGAATTTATTTGATAACTTTAGTTACTGGTTGATTGATTATTAAACAAATTAACTCTGATGTATTATGATAGATTAAGTCAACATTTTATTGATCTCTGATGAAAATCTATAAATTATAATATTTGTCAGAGTGTGTGCCACAAACAAAAATCCACAAAAATCATTCAGTCCATACTGAATCTTCTTATTAGTCAGGTTAAAATCAAGTCACTATTTAAGGTTATTTGTCTCCACCCGGTGGTTTAATGTGAGACCTTCACCTGATGGATTTTCTGCAGGTAAAGTCTGACTCTGACCTTGGTTAACCCATATGTTTTGCTGATACTGACGTGACTCCCTCATTGTTGGGGTCCCATAGACTCCAGTACTGTATATGTGTGACATATGTGAAAGTGTTTCGAACTCTGGATAGCCAGAGGATATTAACTCATTTGGTGTTCTGCTGATGGTGGTGGGGAACATTGTCTAACACATCACCTCATAATCTCCCACAGGTGTTTAACCACTTCGAGGACTCCTGAAATCTTAAAAAAAAAAACCACTAGAAACCTCCTGAGGAACTACTACCTTGTAAAGGACCATTACAACCTCCAACAGACACCTAAATAACTACTAGACAACCAGTAGAATCTTCTCAATGGCCACTACAACCTCTTAAATGACCCCTGATAAACTGTTGGGTGAAGTCTTTTACTTTGTCACCTGTATATACTGTCTCTGTGTGTGTGTGTGTGTGTGTGTGTGTGTGTGTGTGTGTGTGTGTGTGTGTGTGTGTGTGTGTGTGTGTTTCTTACCACTAGGTGGCAGCAGAGCACCTCAGACGACACACCTGTGACCATCACATCTTTTCTATTTATTCCCAGACGAGGACACAACAGTTGATGAAACCAGGGGATGAGGCATGATCTCGTCTAACAAGCTGAGGAACACCAACCTCTGACTGCAGAGTGTAGAGAGAGAGACAGATTTAGTTTTACTCAGATTTCACAAGTTTCATATGTGATATAGTTAGACTGGAAAATGTCACACAGTGAATGCAAGTTATATGAATATTAATGTAAAATTATTAATGAAAACTGCACACCACATTACTAAAGATATGATTACTTTCTCTAATTATTGCTTTTGTTGTAAACTGCTGGATACAAACATAAGAATCCTATAAATTAGTCTCTTTGTTGCCATTTTGTGTCTTTAAGTGGTTGTTTTGCATCTCTTAAGTAGCTTTGTGTCTCTTAGTGGTTATTTTATGTCTCTTTTTTAATAGTTTTGTGTCTCTGTGGTTGTTTGACTTTCCACCAAGAAATGTTTATTACTACATTTAGAGGCTCTGGTCAAAGAACCTGAAGCTTGTATCCGATAGGCCCACTCAGTGATCCATCCATGACACTGATAAACTGCCTACCTATCACCATCTGAATCTGACTGAGGTAGGTGGGGCACCAGGGATGGCCAATCTGATTTCAAAGGGCCTGTGCCACCCCTCTGGTCCTACGCCTGATGAGCATATTTCCCCAGTTTTTTAAATGAGTATGAACTGTTTCCTCATTTTGTCTGGGGTCCTCCAGAACCTCCACCAGAATGCATGGGTGGACACATCTCCACACCCTGAAAACTGCTGCATTAAAGCAGCCCAGGAGATTGAATCAGCCGCCTCTCTGTGGTAATAATGTATGGGATGTAATTTGTAAGTCATGCTGCATTACATACAGTAGGCTATGGATGCCATTAAGGACCAGAGACTTAATGGTGTTGGTTGTATAGTTTCCTGTTGTTCAGTCTTATCTGTCCTGGGCAGAAAAACATGAGCCAGGGTCTGCAGGCCTGAAATAGAAACATTCAGAGTTTCAAAATGTTTACGCCTCAAGTCTTTAAAGACACATATGGTTAACCCAGCATTCTACTTTGTGCTGCTGTAAGAGTCTTTTGCAGGGGGACAGGTCACACATTCAGGAATATGAAAGAAAATTCTGCAATATTAGAACAGTAATACAAAAACTGAAACTAAACTAACTCTTAGCTGGTACTTTGTGTGGTATTTCCTGTTGGCTTTTGGTTCCCAAAAAGGCCAAAATGTAACATGTTTTCTTCTATAAGATTAGCAGCTGCTGGACCAGCAGCTCTTCACACAGAAAAAACTGCTTTAAAATCGAGGAAACATCGCAATAGACAGGATTTAAATTAAAGGAGGAGCAGCCAGTCCACATAAGATAAATAATTGGGGATAAATAATTATTTATACCACCCAACCTCCCCTTGAGGCATAAATCCAGTCTGAATGGGGCTGACTTGCTAATTTATATACATTTGCAATATTTCAAATGGAAAAGGGCCATAACTAGGGCTGAGGTGGGCTATAATGGAGCTAGTGTAGGTCTTATAGTGAGATTACACACTCACTCTCACTTTCCACATCTGCTCCCTTTTCCTCTTCACAAACCTGTTGATGTTTCCTCTCACTCCTGCCTCACGTTCCTTTTTATTTCCAGACCTGCCTCTGTAAGCTGCTTAACTCCCCCACAGTCCCTATATATGACCTTTGGCCTGGTAACTCAGCCCACACATCGTTCCATCTCTTATCGTGTGGCTTTGAAAGCGCTTTACATCCAAGACTTGTGATAACCTCTTTAACACCAATTCCTTCTCCAGTCAGCCATGAAAATACTTTAAAATCTGAGCTGGTTGATTTTTTTTCCTTACAAGGTCCCACACTCACACCTACATAAGTCTGAGCTGTGCAAAGAGAAATAGGAAAATCTTTGGGGGTTTCAACATTTGGAGGCATAACAAAGTTTCAGTACGGGAGCAAGGACATTGAACAACACTGAGAGAGTTCCAAGTTAATGATTTTTGGACTGAAAAAAATGTATATACCTCCTCCAACTTTCTTTCTTTTTGCTGAAAAGATGTTTAAATGACCTTAGAAAATGCTTTCCAGACATCATTATCTTGTTTGTACAGTTAGAGCTCAGAGCCATGATCATTTATCCTGTTTTTTTTTTGTGAGGACAGATCATCAGCAAGTTTGTTTTAATGCACAAGAATCCCTTCAGACTGTGTGTTGTTTTACAGAGCAAGACTATAAATCATCACTATCACTTATGTGGATAAAGCACATGAACCAAATTAAGCCAGTTTTCTTCCAGTTTCAGCACTGAGGCCACCAGTGATGCCTCCCAGCAGCTACAGAGGTGCTAAATATATATATTGATTACATTAGTATGAGATTGAGAGTAAGATCCTTTGTGTTCCATCTGTTAGTTAGTTTGTGTTATTTCCTGACTTTCAGTGGTGGAAGAAGTATTCAGACACTTTACATAAGTACAAGTACCACACAATAACAAGCAACCGAGGAAGCTGTATTCCAGCAGCTTCCATGTTCTGCAAGGTAAAAGTACTGCTTTTATAAGTGGAGTCTGGTAGAGATTTTGTGCCTGTCAGTGGCAAAGACAAGAACTTTAGTGGCAACTTTTTTGACAATTCTTAATTGGTTAGTCTGTTTTCTTTCTGCAATGTAGTTTGAACAAAAAATATGAAAGAAATATCACCTATTGACTAGTTATTCCCTCTCATAGAGGAGTAAAATACATACATGTCAGCTAGTCATCAACGATTATCAGTGTTTGTCTGCACTAGTTCTTTGAAGTCGGCTCGGTGGCTCAGCGCCTCTTCAATTTGTAGCAGCTGCTCGGTCTTTCTCTCAGACATGTTTTCTACCTCCTGTGAAAACACTTTTAGGACAGTAAAGCCTTCAGGAAATCGAATCTCATGAGAATCTCTTGCAGTAAAGATGGGGAGATGATAAGCAGCAATTTTCAGCAGCAAAGAGCTTCTCACCTGGAAGTGAAACACAAACACACACTCACATGGACGGAGTATGAAACAAAACAGACCCTCGGGCGCAGTCGTGTAAAAGGCCCACAGCAACATAAGGGCAAAATACCCAGGCTGAAATGACTAAGGTGCTGCTGTTGATTCAAAACCTGCACCTGAACATAGTATTTCATTCACACTGGATTTGGAAGAGGCTGTCTGAAGCCTCAAAACAAACTACTGTGTCTCTACTGTGAGAAAACCTCAGATGCAGGTTCTATTTTCTTAAAGGTGCTGTGTGCTGCTGTTGTGCCTCTAAACAGACTGATGTGCAATGGAGGGAATAAACAAAAATGAAACAAAGAATCTGATCTGGATCAGAAGTAAAAATCCCAAAAGAAAAGTCATCACATCAGTTGCCTTTTGGTTGTTTGTGTTTTGTGTCTCCTGACTGTTAAATGTCTCCTCATCCATCAGCGGCTGAAGCCCATCTGTTGGCCCCTGAGGGGGAAATCACAACAGCAAATTCTTAATTTTACGCAAAAAAAATTACTGTAACAACTCAGAGAACATGACAAAACAGAAAAACAACACAATTCACAGAAGAAATGAACAAAACAGGAACCAAAGGAGCAAAATAAAATGGAACTGGGAATGGAACTAGTTTGTTTGTGTTATTGTGTGACTTTCAATGGTGAAAGAAGTATTCAAATCCTTTACTAAAGTAGAAGTACTACACATTAACACAAATAAGTTGAGGCAGTGGTATTCCATGTTCTGCTTGGTAAAACTTCAGTTTGTGTCAATGGAGTCTGGTAGCGTGAAATGTATTTTCTTCTTCTTCTTCTTTTTTTTTTTTTTGAAGCCTTAAAATAACACAGGAGCTACATACAGATAGTGTATCTTTGAGGTTATGTGCTGATGATAAACAGCTATAATTGGGCATTTAGATATCAAGCCGGCAGCAAATTGGCTGCAGACAAATAAGACACTATACCACCCACATATAAAACAACACTCATCTCTGGCCTTGAACCTGTGTGCTGCCTGTGTTTATCTGTGTTTGTCTGTTTCAGGATGCTCTCGCTGCAGGGCCAATCCACTCTGTTGTGTTTGTTTGAGCGGAGCTGCAATAATCTCTCTCAGCTCAGGTTTATTTGTACAGTGAGCATGATGCATAAAACAGAATATTATACTTTGTGTTATCAGATACACTGATTCACAAAGTGGAAAATATCTCCTCAAAGTTAGAACCACAACTTGTCAGAGGGAAATACCGAACTTCTCATGCCACTACATTTATCTGACCTTTTGCATTTATTGGTCAGTTTGACATTTTGGAAAATATGCTAATTTGCTTTCTTGCCAGGAGAAACTCAGCACTACTCTGATATCTGTACAGTGAAAACAAAGGCAACGGCCAGGAGACAATTACCTTGGCACAAAGACTGGAAACAAAGGGGAAAACGATGAGGTAATTAACAGGTTATATCTTAGGTGTTTAATATGCACAGGTGGAGACACCACATTGTTATTTTAGACAGGAATATGTGCCAGATTTTTTCTTGACTGGGACCAGCTGCTTGGCTTCCAGTCTTTATGCTAAGCTAGGCTATCCGGTTGCTGCCAGCTCTGGCTACATATCAACCGTACAGAATGAAGTGTAATGGTACTAAATTGTGCTGGTATCTGCTTAGTTTCCCTTCCTTAGACATTTTCTGTATTTTAATATTCTTGTTTTTAAGGAGGAATATGAATTGTAAATACTGTACTATATGCAAAAAAACATTTTTATCAATTCAGATCCTCTCTCATCTGGATTTTAGCAGCTGGACAGTCACAGGAAAATATTCAGAGAGACTTTAGTAACGAAATCAACCTGGGTCAGTAACAGTAAGAGGGGTCATATTAGTTACAACATTACAGACAAATATCAATCTGAGCAGAGAGGTAGGGCAAATGAATTCAAACCAATAAATAATATGAGTCATTAGCAATGCAGTAATACTCATGTCAAGCAATAATGGAGGCACATAAACAGATCATTATCTTAATGGATGAACATGTTCTGTATGTAAAGCCCATTAAAATGGAGTCATGATGAAGCTTATATAAGATGGAGGTGATTAATGGAGGCAGAGGAAAGAGTGGTAAAGAGAGAAATGCAGTGCGACACCATGAACGCACTGAGCTGTAATTATTATGACGAGAAAATTATATAACAGACGCAATAATTAGACCTGAACTTATCAGTTGATGAATTGATTACTACAGTTTTGATAACTGATTGATTGTTACCATTGTCTCATTAGGGATACATGGAAAAAAAAAACCTGATTCCAGCTTCTTAAATGTGAAGATTTGCAGGTCTGTTGTTTACAGGCAGACTTCTGTTTATTTTAGCATTTGTTTGAAACTTATTTATCTTCTTTTTGTTTGTTGTGGTGTTCATTTTAGTCTTGATTTTATGCGGGATGGGGTTTTAGTTCTGTCCCTCTTTGTTTCTAGTGCTGCAGCTGCAACTCACTCATGATGGTGTTACGGTTTGTGGTGGCACATTTTATTAGTGTGGTGTTTTTATTTCTCTCAGTGCACTGACAGTAGCTGACAAACCTGGGTCCTGACAGTCATCTGGGTGTTACTTTGACTCCTACCATGCACCTTGAACACAGCACTCCCCAGTGGCAGGGGCCACACCACTACAGCAATGTTTAGGTGGGTGGTACAAGTCAAAGTAACATCGGCATGGATGAAGGACCCAAGGTTTCCCAGCAGAACATTGTATTGTAACAAGATGATGTTATTCACTTCATCCATCAGTGGTTTTAATGTTGTGGCTGATCAGTGTATGGTCTTGACAAACAGACAGTTATGGCCCTTGTGTCTTAATTTAATTGTTTTCCTAGGAATTACACATCTGTTTCCAGCCTTTGTGCTGAGCTAACAAGCTTCTTGTGGCAGCTTTACATTTACCTGTAGATATGGAAATGGTTTCAATCTTTTCATTTGACTCTCTGCCAGAAAACACAAAGCATATTTCCTAAAATGTCAAACTGCTCCTTCTGATGACTGGTTATATTAGTTCCTCATGGCTGCTGCTGCAGGTTAAGTGCCGCCACAGAATCTCAGGCTGTCCTGTTTCCAGGCAGAGCCTCGTTGGCGTGCAGTAGAGATACTGTAGTTAACAAAAATTTCCCCTGAGGCTGCTGCTGTCTGCCCGCTGACACAGAGCCATTGTAATAAAACAGGGATCAAACGCGGATCATGTCAGATCAGGTAATCTGGGAGCGCAAGTGAAGGGGTTATGAGAATTTGTGCTGATCCGTCACAGAAATCCTGCAGTTCCTCCAAAGCGGACATTTAAACACTTAATCGCTATCAGGGGCTTTGGCCTGAACCCAAGAGCATGCAGCATGTGTGTGAGTGAATGTGTGTGTGCAAATTGAGCCATTTAAGTTGTAAATTACAGCACCGCTCACAAAGATAATGACTGCAAAGAACTCACAAAATGTTCAAAGAGAAGGACGAAAACAAGTCCTGCTGCAGTGCAAAGTTAAAGTTTCAGATGCTGAAAACACAAGCCTGTGTGACACCCAAAAAATTCTAATAATTTCCTAGGAAGCAACTGATAAGTAACTGTACTCTTTAGGATTTTAAACAACTGTGACTCCTTTTCTCCTACAGAGACCTGTGTTGTAACACAGCAGTCTCACTGACAGATGTGTGATGTACATCACCAGTTCCACCTTATTTTATTCATTTAAAGGCAAGAATGAGTCAAATTATCCAGTAAAAATCAAAAAGCAAGCAATTAGAGGACCCCTGGGAAAATAAACACAATATAGTGCTGAAAGACTGTGTTTTTTTCTGCACCACTATCCTGTTAATCATCATCATTATCACCCCTCAGATGTATCCAGTCCTGCAGGCTGGTTAACATCACTAAATGCCCCCCAGTGCCTGAGGAAAAAAAAAGAAAGAAAGAGCTGATTGCTGCTACACAGTACAATACAACACAATTATAAAATGGATGATTCTTGGCAATAATAAAACTCTACAATAGTAAAATTGTTATAAAATAACATCAATAAATAGCTGTTGTGTGTTAACTCTAGTATCCTACAGCCATGAACAGATTATGAGACTGTCCTCTAAACTCAAACATACAGAAGGCCCCCCACCCTTCCATATCCCTTAGACTGATAGAGACACTCTTGGTGGTCATTTTATGTCTCTTTCTGGTCCCTTTGAGTCTCTTTGGGGTTATTTTGTCTCTTTGCAGTCCTTTTGTGTCTCTTTGGCCATTTTGCATCTTGTGCTCATTTTGAGTCTCTCGGTGGTCATTGCTTGTCTCTTTGTAGTTGTTTTGTGGTAGTTTTAAAGGTCATTTAATTGGCTCCCTAACAAAAAATGTTACTGGTCACCTCATTCAGGTTCTAGAGTGGGACCCCTGCCATCCCCGCTGGCCCTGCTCCTGTGTACATTCACTCACAGAGTAAATCTCCTTCAGCACTCCGTCTTCTCAAAAGCTTTTGTAAAGCCTGCCTTTGTTTTATTCTTATAATCTATACCAGACACTATTTACTACAGAAGCACAGCGTGTGTGTGCTCTTAATGTGTTTGGAATGTGTTTACAGAAATGTGCAATACTGGAATGTCCCAGTTGTATTTCAGATGTAATTTGAAGGAAAGGGATTAATCTCAGCTGTTTCATTTTTCTGTTTATACGTTAGAATCATCTCACTTTCCCTGGATCAGCCCCACTTTTCCCGTTTATGGATGAATCTGACAGCGAGGTCAGCTGAAGGAATGTATATAGTAATCTTATAGCCTCCTGCAGGTGGAGATGATACAGTATGTGTGGGTTTTAGCTATGTAGTTAGGAGAAACGCCAGCAGCAGGTTTACCCTCATACTTTATTTACTCACTCGTCTTACATTGGGAGGTTCTGACACTAAAATGACTGTATTTTCCATGATGAAGCTCATTTACACAGCCTAGTCCTGATCAACCACTGTCATGGGAAAAGTTTTTGGGGAATATTTGCCTTCTGGTGGAAAGTTAGAGGAGACAATCAGAAGATAAATACCTCTCTCACATGTAGGGATGGGTTCCAATAACCACTTCCATTGTGGATCTTGCTCCATGTTGGTAAAATAATGGTGTTTGTTAAGCTTCATAGCTAACAAATCCCTTATCAGCTCTTTCATTCACATTCTCCTTTTAGTCTCTTTTGCCTCTTTCTAAGACACTACAGGCATCTGCAGCAAAAAATAAAGGACTGATGATAATTCAGAGATGCTGCTGTCACCAGCAAACATGGTGGACCAGCTAAAATGCTCTAGAGTGGGCGACAAGTCTTCTGTTTAAAGCGAATCAGTGAGCTGCTTGTCCTCTTTTTTCTTTAACATTTTTTTTATCAACTCAGTGTAAAATTTGACTAGTGCATGAAAACATGTATAGATGACTATCACTTATCACTGGATTACTGTGATACTGAAGGAAACTTAAAAATGTGATGATTCTGAGGCAGGTTCTGGAGTTGTCTGGAGCGTTGTTTGTCTGTGGTCTCTAAGATTTATGGATGTTTGTTCACATTTATTGACTCTCCTGTTTGACACCTATCTGGAACAATGAGTTAAATGTGATGTTATTCCTGTTCGAATGGGGGTTTAGACACTGTTTCCACAAATACATACATGTACGTCAAGAAATATGTCTGTTTCATCTTCTGCATGTTAGCTATAGTATCATTATAGAAATTGTGTCAGTCTCCAGCGACTGTTAGTGATTCTCATGAGCCACAAAGATGAGGAAAGGCTCTCTCATGTTCCCTCTGGGATCAAAGCACATCAATAAATCTTTTCACCACGCGAGGAAAGGAAAAACACCCAATGTAACCACTGTGTCCTCCATCTTTTAACTACTATCACTTTGTACACATGTGTATTCCCAAGTGAAATTCAAATCATCAAGGTGGGATCAATTGATGTAAAAAAAAAAAAAAATGGGTTAAGTGTAACTAGAGCATGACACTGAGAGGGTGGGAGAAGACTCTGACATATGAAGAACAGGATGTGACCATGTGACCCCTGAACCCCTTCAGCCCCCCCTGATGTTCTATATGTAAACATCTCGTGCCACAGTCCTGCTCTAACGCACTGGTTCTTACATCATAAATATACAACAAAAACAAATCACACACACACAAATACACACACGCTGACAAATAAGATGGACAGAATCCAAGAAAGAGAGGCTGGGAAAATGTATATCAGTCATGTAACTGAAAGAGTGGAAGATATAGACCAATCCAGAGAGGGTGAAAACACCACTTTAAAAACAAGACCAAGTATTTGAGCGATTGGTCACAGGATTCAGGTTTCCTCAAACCTGACTGATCTCACAGGTCACCCTAAGCCCATAAGTTAAAGGAGTAAAAAATTTTTAGCATGAAATAAATGGTTTACCAGAGGAACCTATGGGAGTCTGGCCCTGGATGCAAAACAGCTGGGAAGAGATACAAAACTACTACAATACGATGCAAAATGACCACAAAGAGACACAAAATGACTACAGAGATGCAAAACTACCAAATTGGGAAGCAAAACAACCACAGAGAGATAATAAACTAACCATAAAAAGACACTAAACTAATTCAAAGGGCCACAAAACTACCACAAATAGATGAAAAGTGAGTGTAAATACACATAAAATGACTAAAAAGAGACACAAAATAACCACAAAGAGACAAATGACCACAGAGAGATACGTAGATGCAAGATGCTGCTGTGGAACAGATTTAAAGTACTCCATTATTATTGAAAACACAGGGTCTTCTCAGGTTTAACGAAATAATGTGATTAGGTTTGTTGAGGGGGGCTGATATAACAAGCTAGAGTGGTGGTGCAGGTTAAGGGCCCTTAATATTCTAGAGGTTGACATGCAGCATTTCAAATTATTTTTATCCATCCATCCATCATTTGCACCCACTTATCCTGTGTAGGTTCATGGCAGGGGCCTGGAGCCTGGTGTTTAGTGTGAAATGCTGGTTTTTGTCAGCCTCATCACTGTGTTAAAGTAGATTTACTTCAGGATAAATGAGCAAAACTCCTCCTCTCCTCTCTCTCTTTCTGCCACACTTCTTAAAAATATAATAAACACTTCTTTACCCCACATTCCTGTATTCCCACAGCAGGGATTACATGGGGGGTGTGAAATCTACTAAACCGAACCACAACCCTCAGCTCTCGCAGGTTTCCAG
This sequence comes from Lates calcarifer, assembly GCF_001640805.2. Taxonomy (NCBI): domain Eukaryota; kingdom Metazoa; phylum Chordata; class Actinopteri; family Centropomidae; genus Lates; species Lates calcarifer. Next base: position 12,720,461 of record NC_066850.1, read on the forward strand.
GTCAGAGGGAACAAAACAAACATACCCCAATTTTTATATTAGGGCTGTGATAATATACATCTGACAGAGTGATTAAAATTTCTGGACTGAATGTTCACAGGGGGGTCGACAGGTGTGGTTTTGAGTAAAATATCTCAACAATTGTCGGCTGGATTACCATAGCATTTGGTATAGACATTCATGTTCCCCTCAGGGTGAAGTGTGGTAACTTTAGGTGATAATCTGACTTTTCCTCCAGCGTCAGCATTTCAATTTGTGGTGCATGACACATACCTGCAAAGCTAATGACCACAGACTGTCACGATATATTCCTACAGTCATCTTCAGCAGTATGTTGCATTAGTGCTAATTGCTAACACACTAAGAAGAGACACTGAAAAAACCTGCAGCTCTTGTGCATTTTCTGAAATACATAACCAATTATTTTTGCTGCTTCACATCAGCTAGCTATTATGGAAGTGTTTGACTGTAACATCAAGTCTCATTCTGTCACTGATGTCTTAATTTTCTCAGATATTTGGAGACTCTCGTCTCGCTTCACACAGTCATTAATTCAGACGAACCCCCAGTGAACCACAATTTCGAATGCACCAAATGTCTGACATTTTCCCCTCTCTCATTATCTCCTCTCCTCATCTCCTGCCTCCTCAAATCAAATGATCACTTTGTTAATTAACTCAGGCTCATTATCAGTCCTACACACATGGATTTATTTCATTTAAATTACGTTTTCCAAGCTTAAATGAATGAAGCTGGGATAGAGAAAAAACACAAAGGTGGACAAACCAGTTCAGACTAAACACACACAATGGACAACCTGGACCAAAGTTATAAGTATAAACTTATAAATTTAAAAAGTTTGACTGGCTGTTGATGACTAATGTCTGTGTATCAACCATTAATTGCGGTTTATAAAGTCATTGTTAATGCAGTCCTTTAAATTGTCAGGATTTGAAGACCTAAAAGACTTCATCTTGACTTTGCAATTTGTAAATGAAGACATAGATGTAATCCAGAAGACATTACACAACACTTTTCCTGGCATGTCAGCTTGCATGTATTTAATTGCCCAAATCATTTTCTGCAGACGTTGGACTGCACTGAGCTGAAACTTTCTGTCTGCCTTTGTCTCCACACATGAAGTGGATTAGCGCTCGGCAAAGATCAAAGCAGATCAGTTTGGACAGATTTTCACCACAAAACAGCTGATCAGACTAACCTCCTATCATCCTTTCAGCATGGCCAACTGCAAACACAATCTAATATCCTTTCCTGCCTGACACTCAAACACACCACAGACTCAGGCCAAGCACACAACCTGAGCTCAGACTGTACATGAACACACACGTGGGGCTCAAAGGACTCACTGTTCCCCCCACAGACTGTCACAATATAATCTTACAGCTCCTATAGATAGTGATGTAAATTAAAGTGGAATCACAGACATACCAGCTGTGATTGACTCATTAACCTGGCCTGCTGCTTATAGAAAAGAGCAGCCCAAAATAAACATATTGTACAAGTTATGGAAACATAACATGAGAGGAGTATTACTGCATATAGAAAACATAAATATAATACACCCTCTTAGTCACACCCACACACTAATAATACACACTGTTCTGCTGTACTGGGATCTGCAGCTAGCTACCAGCTACACAAGTGTTTCAAAACCAAGGATACCTCTGGAGAAGCTCCACTCAAAAACTAGATGTAAAAAATGTTGATATCTGTACAGCTGTAACAAACACAGCTTTTGTAATAAAAGATGTCTGAAAACTAGTTAGCAAGTAAGTCTAAATAGTAAGCTACAAGTAGGGGAAAAAGTTCAAATGGCTCTCTCAAAATGATGGATAAGTGCTTAGAACAGTTGGTGAAAGAAATAGATTAAATAGTTACAATGGCTTGGTGAGACAGCTAAAATCAATGGCTAAACAGTTAAAACAGCAAGCTAAAAGTAAACACTGAATGGATGATATGAAAGTGGTGGATAAATTGTTGCAAATAACTAAAACGAATTGAAATAATTTACTGAAAGTAATAAATAAATGGTAAAAATAGCTAATTAATGGATAAAAGGTTAAAATGATAAGCTGAAAGGATATGTGTTAAATTTTTTTAATTGTACATAGTTTAGTAGCTAAAATAGTGGATAAATTGATGAAATAGCTAAAAGTAAAGTTCTGTGAAATCCTTTTTCCACTCTAAGTCAAACTTTTCCAACCAAACAGATTACAGTACTGTACCAACATCGACTTTACATTATCAATGGTGTTGTTGTAATCGTCAACAACATTATGTGAAATTTGACAATAACTTTGGCCCAGGAACATTCCATGACTTTAATTAAAAGGCTGTGCTTGAATCAGATAAAAGTGCCAATAATCAAATCTTGCAGTTACATAAACCTGACTCAGCGTGTTTCTGTGTGTTCATGTGCTTCTAACTTGGTGTGCACTGTTTCAAACTTAACCAAGGCTGAAGAGTCTGCTGTTTCCAAAATATCACAAGAGCCGCATGTGGAACCACAAACAGTAATTGTGTGTCTGAGGGTTTTACAGTGTTGCGCCAACAAGCAGGACTGAACAAAAACCATTCAGTAATAATTTATTTCAAACTTAAAGATAAACTCACAGAATCCAAAATCAATAAGATTATCTGTCGATGCAGCTGGTGAGATCTGATCTGGTAAAAAAAAAAAAAATAAGAGTAATAAATTGCCCTTTTGTTGGATTTTAATCAATCTAAGCCTTCAGTTAACTGTAACCAGGTGTTACGCACCTTTGTCAGATACTGATACAGATACTGGGTTTTAGTATCAAAGTTCAGTCTGTCGATAGGATTACACTCTGTTGGCAGTTTATTAAGTTGATTATTATTATACATTGACTGTTTGCAGCATTTGAACTTTTACAACAGGACCTGCAGGATCCATAACTGTGAAGAGTTAAACTTAATACTTACAAATTTATTCAACAGTTGCCCTTCAACTCAACTGAAATTATTCACAAAAGACCCTGAGAGATATTAATTCTTGTCTGTGTTCTGGCGGCAGAATGATGCGACCTTTAAACTCACAAGCTGCAGAAAAATGCATGAATGAAATATGTGACAAAGAAAGGAATAAATGGCTAAAGGCAAATCATGACTGGATACATTAATGAATTAGAGCAATACAGGGATTTCTATTTTTATCGTACTTGGCAGACATCTGCAGCCAAACCAAACACATCCATAAAACTGTATTAAACCGGGGTTTGAGTCAAATGATTTCTGTATTTAATTAAAGATTTCAGATAAAACCATTGTGAATTTCTGTATTACAGCATCACGGAGGTAGCAGCAGTACAACAGACTCAATTAATAAAATATAAGTTTGGGGGAAAATACAAAAATATGTATTAAATTTTGTGTGAACTGAAGACGCTTCATTACAACTGTGGTTAACTTTCTGCATCACAATAATGAGCTTTGAAAACAGAGTTTTGTTGATATGAGGTGGCTCAAAATCCAGACACAAGGCTGAAATAACCTTAAACTGATAACCAGAACCTGCCTCAGCATACAGGTAGGATTCTCACCACAGAAACATCAAGCTAATGTTCTGCTGCAACACACAGTAAACCACCTGAGCCACCCAAAATATGAACATACAGGAGCTGAAACTCCACCACAGCTGGTACTGGACATATCTTAGGATACCAGCTGGACAGACTGAGGTCCTACTGGGGACACTAGTGCTGCACCTGAGGTGGCAGACGACCAACTACCAGAATAGAGAAGATAAAGAAGCTGACTGATGGCTGATGGCTCCGGATGTGTCACATGGTCATGTTTATAATTTTCCAGAGAAGGAGTTTCTTCTCATGATCCTGTATGTCTAATAATAGTGGCATGTGGTTAAAAAAGGTACACAATGCTAGGATCTGTGTCACAGACAAATTTACTTTTAAACGATAAATGTACAGGTTTCCAGGAAGTGGATTTATTTAAAAATACTGAAAATGTGTGTATATAAGCTATTATGATGTTGTGGTGTGTTTTCTTTCCCCGCTGATGCCTGTATATCCTCCGTTTTCTTTGGCAAACAGGAAACAAGTCTGCAGGCAGCAATTGCAAACACAAGCTGAACCGGAAACTGTTGGGTTGGGTTGCATAAAGTCGGTATTAACAATGCATAGAAAACGAGCATGAAATCCACCTGCACACTTACTCACAGGGCCATACTGTACAGACGTGAATTATAAACAAAACCAGTCACATAATCATTAATCTACAGATATATAGAAGTACAGAGAGTGCAGATTCTGTTTGTGCAGGCAGTGACCCAACAAACCAGCTGAGCTCATGATTTGCGCGTGCCTCTCTTTTTCGTAACTCAGCGTCTCTCCCTCCACCACCTCATCTGTCACCTCTGACTCCTGACACCTACACCATATGTCCTGTATGTTCTCATTTCTCAATGTGTGGATGATTCCACAGTTGGAGAATGTTCAGCTGAGAATCTTTAAGTGCCTTCTTTTTTATTCTTCCTCCATATGAGGTTGTTTTTGCGCTGTGTGTTCAGAGGTTGAGGAAGTGCTGAAAATGACCTTTTGAGAGCCTCTTTGTTATTATTTATGTGTCCATTCATGTTAAGAGCCTTTTTTATTTTTTGACAGCTTTAAATATGATGTTTAACCTATTGGACACTCAAGGATTTTAGAGAATAAGACTCTTTCCCATAACACACACACTGTACATGCAATAACAATACCTACTGCAGCAGATCGACACTAAATATACGCTGGGAAGTTTCCTGTGGCTGAATGTGCTCAAACCCAGAGCCACTTATTCTTTTGACACGATTGCCTTTTCTCACTGAGGAATGCGTGATATACATCAGATAATGTGGACGGAGAATTCTTTTCACTAATATAACAAGAAGCTCAGCCTTTTTTAAAACTTCTTCATCTTGTCCTGTGTTCTGGTCCTGTCTCTGCTGAACTACTGGCCACACTGCCTCTACGATTTCAGGCGGAACTGCACTGTTTCGGCCATCCCTAAGCTTTCAGAAAACATGCACAAATACAGAAAACTTAACCCAGAGTACAGACAGAAGACTCAGTCCGTGTCCATATACATATCTTCCAACATTTAGTCCACTGTCTGACTCAGGTACATGAATAAATCTAGCGAGCCCCAATTCATATCCAGGTCACAAAAGTATCAGTAGAAAAGAATTGTTTGGTTGGATTTTGCCAGACCTAGTTTAACTTCTGTAGAGGGTGGATGTGTGAGTCCATCAGAGGCATCTCTGTTCATTTCAGTTCTCACTCTCACTGCTGTATTTCCTCTTTCTCTGCCTCTCTGGCTCCTAATTTTGCCCCAAGGACTGCTGTTGATTCAGTGTTAAATTACTGCAGCATTGAACTGTCCAAACTGGACCCAAGGAGAAAACAGAGAAGCCCAGCAGACTGATTGGGATAATGTTTAGTTAATAGTAAGAGCCAACCTCAGAGGGGCAATAAAGGGGAATTTATTTACAGTCTCACTGCAGGAAATGGCCACATCTGTGAGTCCTGATAGTGCAGTAGATCAATACCAATGATCCACCTGGAACAGATGCTGGTACCTCTGGCTCAGGAAAACCCACATAATCTATTTGGGAACAAAAACTCACCCACCTAATGATGATGGAGACACTCATCACCCGTAGGCATCAGTGAACACATGATTCAGCTGCAGCAAAATGGTGTGAAGTGATTAAAGTGGGGGCCAGGAAAATGTTGATTTGCTGCAATAATTCAGATACAGTCCACGTTCACCCAGAACCAAGTTAATGTTTGCTTATATTCCTGTAATGAATATCAGCTTAAATATCAGTATAATTAAACATTAAGTTGACGTGCAAAGTCTTCATTTGTGTAAACAGAAGTAAACTGTTTTGTCTATATTTTTTAATATATCTCAGAAATTTAAGTATGCTGAATTTGCTATTAGTGGTTCTGTTTTGCTATGTGACATTAGATGTACAAACAAACACTGCGGACTCTGAAGAAAAATTAAATATAGGGTGATTCGTAGGCAGGTTCTGCTGTGGTTCACTTCCTGTCCTATTAGTAGGTATAATTACGAAATCAGATTATTATATGATATTATTGATAATAAGATAAAAGGTTATAATTATGAGAAAAGCTTTCTTATAATAAGAATTAGTATTAACTCGGAAAAGTTCCAAATAGTCCTCCAAGCATCGTGTGTTGTGTGTGTTTTATGTCTGTATAAAACCAAACAAAGCGGAAAAGCATGTATTCTTTAACCCTGGTGACATAACTGTTTAAAAAACAGAAAACGAAAGTGCGACTGTGATTAAATGCCTGTTTTGAACATGTGCCCTTTCCCATGTGTGCCAGTATCTGAGCCCTTATCAGTGTGTACACCAGCCTGGGTTATGTATCATTATGATGTGAGTCAGACAAGTTTCATAATCACAGAGTAATAAATCCATAACTCCTGACAGCCCTGACCATTACCCACCATTGTTTAACCACAATATTATGTAATGGTCTGCATCAGCAGCTGGCTCTGCCTCTGCACGACGACTTGACATGAAAAACACAGTCGGCCTCCGTGACTTCAAAATCCCTCTCTGCACTTGCGCCCCTTGCATATAGATTGCTCATTAAGATACTTAAGCTGTGGCCTTGTAAGGAAGCACATGCAACAAGTTATGGTTTGCTTTGCTCCGGTGCCAAAGGATGAAGTTGTGCCACAGAGAAGGAGGACACGGGGTCTCGCGAAGCAGCGACAAACACTGTTCTCATTCACTGATGGAAAACATGTACATGAAGCTCTCTGCTGCTGCAGCCATTGCATTGATAAGAAGCCAAACTACAGTAACTAACTTCCTGTTGTTTGCCCCTGCATGCACCTGTCAACTCGTACCTGCCCAAAGAAAAGTAGCTCAACCTGGCAACACTGGGGGCAGAGAATTTGGGGGTGAGAATTTGAATCATATATCGAGCTACATCTCAGAGTCTCAGCTCAAAGCTGGATCAGACTATCACTGGGGCATAGATGGAAAATTCAACATACGGTATGTACTTGTGGACAGGATTAAATCACTGACCAGTGCAGATGATATTAAAATCACCTCCACCTCTACAGAGAAATAAATCCAGCCTAAGTGAACAGTCTTTGTGACTCTTTCTTTGAGTTAAGCTCTTTAATTTAGAATCAGATCACACAAACACAACAACAGTAGATCATTTAAAATTGTTTTTTCTCTGTTACTCATGTAAAATTAAGTCACTGATTTGTTGTGACATTTGAACTTTGAGGAATTCACTGAGGCGAAGGACAAAAGATAGGAATGTTTGACGAATGTATCTACCCACGGGAGTTTTCCACGTCTGTCTGAGCGAGGCGGCAGTTTGTTTCCTCATTCAGTGCTGAGAAAACATGTGCCACGTCTGAGGTCATCGGGTTATCGCCGCATAAACACATTAGGGCTGCTCAGACTCGCTCAGACCTCCACACACACAGACGGCATGTCACGGTCAGAATGAATGGAAGGTTAAATCAATACTCAGGTGGGGGAGGGGCCTTAATCAGATGCTAATTAGATGTTTTGTCCAGGTATTAAGTAATAAATCAATCAGCTGAAAATAGATAAATAATGAACTCTGAACTGAAATGTGGTTTAATGGTGCATATTACCCATGATCCCCAGCATCTGGAGCAGGAAGTAATGTCACTGTTACAGACACATCAAACTATAATTCTTGATATTTTCAAAGTTTCCTGGCTGGATATCAGAGATGAGCGCTGGTTTTTAATGACTTCAGAGTCTTTTTAACTGATCTACAGTTCAGCATTACTCTTGAACTTGCTGGACCTGATTCCAGCAGTTTAAGCTGCTGACTGTCACTCAGTTAGAGGGAGATCATACCTGCTCACCACAGTTACACAGAACAAGAACAGGTGTTCAGGGAGCAGAGTGGGAATGACAGAGGCTCCATTCTCCCCGTTACAAGTCAGCGAACCGTCACAGTGATTCTGAAGTTGTTACTTTAAGGTAAAAAAGTTAAATAATGTTGCTTTGAAGATTTGTGTTTTCAGTAGGAACCAATGGAAGGATGTACATATTGTTAGTTTTGGTCTTCAGGGGATTTGCATGGGATTAATTGATTAATCAATTAATAACAAAATAACTGATTGAGTGATGACAAAAACAAGTTGCATCAAACCAAACAGATTTCTTGCTACTGTTCCTTCATCTTTTATGGAGAATTATTTTACCCAGAATGAAAATTAAAAGAAAAGATGAGAAGTAAACTATTATTATATTTTGAGTAATAATGCAAAAGAAAACCCAGCAAAAAAAGAAAAGAAAAAAAGAAATGAGATGTTAAAATGACTGTGAGACTGCAAAATGTAAAATCCTGAAAATGAAAAATAAAGAATCTTAAATGCAAAAGCTTGAAAATGAAATCATACAGGAAAATATTAATTAAAAAAATAAGTTTATTCTTAAATAATCTCTCCTGCCTCCTTTTTAAAAACCTTTTTCCATTTGGCATTACATCACTTATATTTTAATTTTAATTCTGGGTAAAAATCATCCTCAGAAAATCAAACCAAAAGTTAAAGTTGATGTATTTAGACTTTTTCTCTGTCCACACATTCAGGAGATTCAGCAGAGATTCCTTCCAGCAGGCTCCACTATATCTGGTGTGTTGTTTAGTGGATGGAGGGAGGAGGAAATGTGTGTGTGTGTGTGTGTGCAGGGTTGGGCTGGATGTATGTGTGTATTGAGAGTGTGTTGGTGGGGGGGTGGAGGGCTGGTCTCTGGTCTAGTAACAGGGGCAGGAGCCTTTAAAAGAGGCTGAATCTGCAGCAGCGTAGCTCGGATTCAAACCAGGTGTTGCTGTGCGCCACCGGTGGAGAACTGATTGGATTTTCTTTTGTTTGTTTGTTTGTTGTCACTCTACTCCTCGTGCATCCACCCTCCTCGTGATCATCCCGCGCATGTTGGAGTAATCGAGGAGTTTGACAGCCTCAGTCTCCGGTGGTGGTGACTGTTTACGCACAAGCGGGCAGCCACCTCTGTGCGCCCTAAGGAGAAGCGGCCACCATGCTCTTCACCTCGGAGAGCTCCTGCAACTTCACGGGCAGAAATTGCACCGAAGGAATCAACGTAACGCAGCGACTGGAGACCGGCGCCGGAGCAGTGGCTGCCGGGAACATCAGCGGGGAGAAAAACGCCACCGACCCGTTCGGACGGAACGAAGAGGTGGCCAAGATCGAGATCACCGTCCTGAGCCTCGCGTTTCTCGCGGCCGTTGTGGGGAACCTGAGCGTGCTGCTGGCCATGTACAGGACCCGGCGGAAACCGTCGCGCATGCACCTGTTCATGAAGCACCTGAGCCTGGCGGACCTGGTGGTGGCCTTCTTCCAGGTGCTGCCGCAGCTCTGCTGGGAGATCACCTTCCGCTTCTACGGGCCGGACTTTCTGTGCCGCATCGTGAAGCACCTGCAGGTGCTGGGCATGTTCGCCTCCACCTACATGATGGTGATGATGACCCTGGACCGCTACATCGCCATCTGCCACCCGCTGCAGACGATCCAGCAGCCAACGCAGCGCGCGTACATCATGATCGGCTCCACCTGGGCGTGCAGCCTGGTCCTCAGCACCCCGCAGTACTTCATCTTCTCCCTGAGCGAGGTGCACCCGGGCTCGGCCGTCTACGACTGCTGGGGACACTTTATGGAACCGTGGGGGCTGCGCGCGTACATCACCTGGTTCACTGCAGGGATCTTCCTCGTGCCTGTGGTCGTGCTCGTGCTCTGCTACGGATTCATCTGCCGCACAATCTGGATGAACCTCAAATACAAGACCCGGAGGAAGAGCGCGGGCGCGGTGGCAGAGGCCACCAAGAACGGGATCCTGGGCAGGAACTCGGTCAGCAGCGTCAGCACCATCTCTCGCGCCAAATTACGCACGGTGAAGATGACTTTCGTGATCGTGGTGGCATACGTGGTGTGCTGGGCGCCTTTCTTCATCGTGCAGATGTGGTCAGTGTGGGACGAGACCTTCTCCTGGGACGGTGAGTTCCCTGCTCTGTCTGCTGAACCTGAGCCCGAGCTTCTCACGTTGTTTCATTTGAGTTAATGCCAAAGGTCTAGTGAGGAATAATCATCCAGTATTTAAAAAGAAAGATTACAAGTCTAAAATGTGTTTCTATTCTCCTCAGAGGAAGGTGTGGAGGATTATATTTTTATTTTATCCACACCCGAGCACATAAACACACCTTTAAAAACTGGTCAGCCTTTGATTTAACTCCAATCAGGAGGAATATTCTCCATGTTTGTGTTGTGCATCATTATTTTTAGCCAGACTGAATGTTGGTTGGTCCAGACTGAAATGTCTCTACAACCATCAGACAGATCACCACGTAATTTTGTACAAACATTCATGGTCCCCAGAGGATAAACCCTGCAGCCTCTGACTTTTCATTCCTACCAGGATCAGGCTTTGAGCAACCCAGTGACACAGAGTATCTGCAGCTCTTGAAAAGTCTTAATAGAACAGATATCATCAAAACAAAAAGGCAACATTAGGTGACATTAAAAAGTCCTACATTTCATCCATGTTTATTGTTCCTGACTGCCAACTTTTACATAAAGTAATATGGAGCTTAACTTGCTAATCCATCTCTCATTCATCCTTGCATTTTCTGCTGCTCATCCAACTTGTGTTGAATGATTATTTAATCATATTATTATGGGGTACTGTTATAAAAAGCTGGGATGTTCTGACAAAAATGTGATATAAACGTGTTACATTACCTAATATGATGTGACCACAGGTATTAAACGGCATATTTAGTATTTTAAAAAGTCTTACATTTAACTGTGGGTATGCTGCAGTTAACATATACTTTGATATAATTTGTAGAGTTGAGGCTGATGAGGATGTTGTTAGTTTTGTAGGTATGTGAGTTTCCAACTAAAATATTTCCACTTCTTCAAACTATTAGGGGTTATTAAATGTGGACCATCTCAAAAAAGTGGAAATACTTCATGAATATGTCACTACACTGACTGTCCATGTTTGATTTTTAATTTAATGCCAAATATCTGCACTGCCAATTTATCTTTGGAGCAATTTCTGTTTTGTGTAAAAACTCTGAAAAAGTGGAAAATATTTCAGCTGGAAACTTTGCAAACTGTCCACAGAATAAATCAAGAAGGCAGGTTTAACACTCAGACATGTGCAGTCGGTGTGGTGTGACTTTCAGATGATGGAGGTGAGGATATGAATTTTTCCTTTCTAGCCTCAAAGTCAGAGTAAAGTCCCACCTCGTTCAGCCTGAAGGAGCTGCTCACCCACCTGAAGAATTTCATTATGGCTTTCAGAGAGAGTTTTACTGACACACGAGAGTCCAAATGCTCCTGTCAGAGCTTTTTGAGCCTGACATTTCCAAAGGAACACTAAGTTCTTGTCCCTGTTTCACATTGAAAAACAGTCAAAACCGGACAGCGCCAGCAGCTTAAATCCAAAAACCGAAAAGTATTTGTCAAAAACATTCATTTCTGTGAGCACTGAAGTGAAAATTTCACCAGCTCCTCAGGGTGGGTCACAGGGGTTAAAACAGTTAAAACTACAACTAACAAGAACATCTGAAGTTCACAGGGAGAATGAAAGATTTTTTTAAAGGTGTTATTTCCAGGCAAGTGGGACTTTGTAACTGTTCACTGTTCAGATTGGGGAGTTTAAGGTGAACCAATCCAATTATTTGCTGGCCTGAATGTGGAAGAGTTTTTTTGTGTTTGGTTGTAAGGGCATGGTACGAGGCTGAAATATTGATTCTATCATACCCTTTTACACCGAAATTAGCAGATACATGCTGTTTTTTTAAACGTGGGTAAGTTCTTTTCTCATTGCCAGTAAATGAGTTTTACAAACGTGTTGCATGTGAGGAACAAAATCACTGTTGTTGTCATTGTTCCCATAGGCTGTAAATGACAATAAATGTTCCTTGCCATTTACCCCCCACCTGAGCGCTCTCAGAGGCAACAAAATCTTGAGTTTGCAGGGTCTCACAAACTGTTAAATAACCATTTAGTCTAATTAAAATTCAATATCCTGTCATCAATTTATTTACCCCCCATCAGTCACAGAGGACTGTGGGTCTGGTTCTCTGTCAGCAGCATTTGTAAGAAAGAGAATAAAACAAGCTGGAGTCCAAGTGACTCCACTGATTACACGAGAGGCTCAAACTGGGGCTGAGAATAAACATTTAGCAGTTAACATGGTCAGTGACTCAGAGCTACAGTACAACTCCCCCAAGAGAAAGAGTAAACACTTCAGATTAGTTGTTGACATCTCTGAGCGTGCCTCATAAATCTCTGTTGCCTCATGGTTCTGTTTTACCCCCGCAGACTCTGAGAACACCGCCGTGACTCTCTCCGCCCTGCTCGCCAGCCTCAACAGCTGCTGCAACCCCTGGATTTACATGATCTTCAGCGGTCACCTCCTCTCAGACTTCGCCGGCAGCCTGCCGTGCTGCCGCCGGCTGAGGAACAAGTTCAGCCACCAGGACTCGGACAGCAGCATCCGCCGGACCACGCTGCTGTCCCGCCTGCAGGGTCCACGCCTCTCAGAGCCGTTCAGAGACCTCAATCCCGTCCCTAAAAACTGCTCGCAGATCCCGTCTGCGTCCTGACGACCGGAGACACCATCTACGATATGTGTGTGTCTGCTGAGCTAAGGCAACGCAGAAAACATGAACTGGTTTAATCTGCTGGTTTGCAGCAGTGAGAGGAGGTATGATCTCATCTGAGGGTGTGGTCACACCTACAGTTTGTTCTCTTTGGTCTTGATCCAGAGTGGAGAAGTTTACTCAGTGAACGTACTCGACATTGGTTTGAAAAAGAGTTTTACTAACTCCTTTCAGTCTGCCAGGTTGAAGCTTTTGGGGTTTAAAACCAAATCCAGTCACTTTAACTTCAGCTGTTTGCATGATTGGTCTTGTCTGTGCCCTTTGCTGTGATTAAGTGTCAAACGTATGAAATGTGGCTGTATACGAGCATCTGTCCACGCTGAGATTCATTATGTGGCGCATGAGGAAACTGCTGGCTGTCATATGTCAACATACATGTTTTTAAGGGGTTGTTTCCTGTAGATATTGAGATTACAGTCTGACTCCTAATGACCTCTACTAGAGGAGGAAATAGACCATCAGCTGTTTGAATGGAGGTGCTCTCCAAACCGGAACTATAGGAGTAAATAAACTCTTTACACTGAGAATAAACTGCCATATTTGGTTTGAATGCAAACCAAATCTTATATTGGTGTATAAACTGCAGTAAGTATGCACGTGGCTGAACATGCTTCACATTTAATGCACAATTCTGTATATTTTCCTGGAGATTTGGTATGATTTTTAAATGCCTGAGGTGAGTTTACAAGCTTATTGTTTAAGAGATTTAAAGGATAATACTGGTGTTAATCTGCGATTCCCATGAAAAGACCAAAACTAACAATGTGTACATCCTTCCATCTGTTCATGCTAAAAACATAAATCTTTAAAGCAACATTATGTAACTATTTTACCTTGAAATAACAGCTTCAGAATCATGAGAATGGAGCCTCTGTCATTCCCACTCTGCTCTCTGAACACCTGCTCCTGCTCTGTGTAACTGTGGTGAGCAGGTGTGATCTCCCTCTAACTGAGTGACAGTCAGCAGCTTAAACTGCTGGAATCAGGTCCAGAAAGTTCAAGAGTAATGCTGAACTGTAGATCAGTTAAAAAGACTCTGAAGTCATTAAAAACCAGCTTTCATCTCTGATATCCAGCCAGGAAACTCTGAAAATATCAAGAATTATACACAGAGTTTGGTGTGTTTGTTACAGAGACATCACTTCCTGCTCCAGGAGCCGGGGATCATGCGTAATATACACCGTTCGGTCATGTTTCAGTTCAGAGAGTGGGAATACACAGTTAGGAGCTTCAGTCAACAGATTGATAAGCTTTGTTTTCTGTACCTGAACTCCACTCAGACTCCAACAGGATTAATTACCACTCCTGGCTGCAGGGGGCGCTGCTGCAACAAGTTACATGTTGTGTTGCTTTAAAATCACCTCACACATACAGTATGTAGTTCTTTTTGGTCTGGCTGGCCAGGGTCTCAGTAACATATGTCAAGCTCATTTGCAGTATTTCTCACACCACACACACACACACACACACACATGCACATAAATGTATTACTCTCCACTCCTGAAAGGTACTGGGGCTACAAATGTTTTTGTATTATTTTTGTTATCAATAAATCTGCCACTTATTTTCACAGTCATTGATTAATTGTTTCATGTAAATAAATGAATAAATAGAGAAAAAAAATCATCATTCACCATCAGTCACTTTGGCTTTTAAATGGCAGAGACTGATAAAGAGAACAAATATGTTCAATATACACTATGTTAATGATAATTAAAACTGCACTTTGTTTAATTAAAAACAGTATTAACCCTGTGAATCTATAACAGGGGTCTATAACAGCTCAGCTTCATTCTCAGATGTGTTGTTGTTGTAAAGATGTTTCATTAATGTAATGTATTTTGTCATCTGTATATTATTCTAATATATACATATATATATTGCACATGTTGTTAAGAAAGATAAATGTCATTCCTTGTATCCTCATATGATGTCTGATTGTTTTCTGCTCCTCTCTGTTTGCATATATAGAAACATGTCATGTATCAGGTGTGCTCTCTACACTTTTTAAATTCCCCTTCACCACTCATTCACAGGATTTCCCCTTTTTACTTACTGAAAACAGGAGTCTTTAGTTAAAAAAAATGCCCTTCGTCTGGATGCAGAACAGCAGCGCAGGGTGCAGGATGTACTGTAGGTCTATGATTCCTCTTTCTCATCTCCGACCAAGGAGCTGACGACTCTCAACCGTCTGGCCTTGATTTGTTTGAGATGAAAAAAGGAAATAAAAAGCTGTCAGAGCTGCAATCAGACACTAAAGTGTAGGGCAGAGCACAGAGAGTAGCAGAGAGGTTGTTGGCTGCAGGAATTTCAATGTTCTTGATGTTCTAAAGGCCACAGCAATCGACAGTGGGAGCCATTATGTAACACACTTGGTTTTTGATTTGAGTTCTTTGCAGAAAAACAGTGCTGGAGGCTGAATTGAGCCCTGCGGTGAACCTGAGAGGTGGTGATAAAAGGAGCTATAATTTCCTCTTTGAGATGACTTGATTAGTTTGAAAGTGACTTCCAGCCACAAATCTTAAGTTCAACAGGTTCCCCGTGGCCTTGTTCAGCCTTCTCACTGCAGGACCATATCTGGTCCTGAAGTCACTAGTGTTTTAAGTCTAGTTTAGGAAAATATTTACTGATATTTTTTGGCCTAGGCTAGTCCTGAATTAACTATTTGGCCGTGGTTTAACCTAGTATATATAATGTCTGAGCTGAGTAACATTCAGAAAAGACAGGGACCTCTGAACAAATACTTTTCTCATTTCATTGGTGTGAATGTAAATAAATAATAATAAAAACACACACACACACACACACACACAGAGAGAGCATACTTTGACTCACAGTAGATCATACAGGACATGGACCTCGGGGGAAATCCAGGCTGACTCAGGTCATTTAAGAGTTGACATGAAACAGCTGAGGGAGCAGAGAAACACATGCATGTTTATCTTTACTAACATAATTCAACCCAGAGACCCCTGCTGCCTTGACCTCCAAACACGACCTGGCTCAGAAGATGGAAACTTACAGAGTTACCACACTCTCAGTGGTGGAAAAATATGAAAGTAAATTCACTCATTGTTGTATTTAGGTATAATTTTAGGTACTTTACTTGAGTATTTCTATTTAATGCCACTTACTTCTTCTCCACTTCATTTCAGAGGAAATATTTACTTTTCATGCATTCATCTGGCAACTGTAGTTAGTCACATTAAGTTAGGATTTTGCATACAAAACGTACTGAATGATTATCTTAAATATGACGTATTGTGATGAATTAAACTCCAAAACAGTATGTAAATCAGACTGAATTGGACAGCTCGTGGTGATCATTCATATGTGTGGGAAGATAACGTCAGCAGGTCAACATGTTAAAGGAAAAGCTAGACATTTTGGAATATATGAAGCTAGCTTAGTTTAGGTTTAAGACTTGAAAATGGGGTTAAACAGCTAAGCTGGCTCATTCAAACGTACAAAATCCACCCATCAGCCCCACTAAACGCCACTATTTAACACACATCACTGTGAAAACTACGAATCTTAGTTGTATGAGTATTACCTGGCTGGGACCAGTTAATTCCTGGAGTCTCTGCTGGGTGCCCGCAAACTATCGACAAATACGTAAATAAAAAGCATAATTTTCCATTTTTCAAACTGAAGATTTGGATTTTGTATTTGATGTAAGTATTAAATACCTTTTGGGGACTTTGGGTACCACGGGTATCGCGAAAATGCTCTTAAATCCGTTTAGAAATCATAGGAAAAAAAGACGCTTCAGAACTTTCCTGAGAATCATCACATTTTAAGGTTTTCTTCAGTATCACAGTATTCTGTACATCAAGGATCCACTGCAAACAAGAACTGCTAATAGCTAATTCGGCATATTTTTCATGGAGCCTAAAGTGTAAATTAATACAGACTAAAACATGGGCTCAGCCATGTTTCTTCTAACTCTGTTGTGGTTAGCACTGTTCATAGCAAGAAGATTCTGGGTTCGACCCCATGTTTACCAGGGCCTTTACTTTTATGTGTATGTTCTCCCTGTGCCTGTGTAGATTTACTCTGACTTCCTCCACTAGCCAAAAAAAAAAAAAAAAAAAAAGATGTGTGAGAGTGACTGGTTGTTTGGATCTCATTCATCCATCCTCTCCAGCCAACAAGCCCTCAGTCCAAAAACACGGTTTAAATAGACACCAGTCATTGGCAAAAGCTTTTAAAAAGGTTAAGAAAGAAGCTGAGTAACCATGCTAAACACTAAACTCTTATGAAGATACCTACAGTATTATTAGTATTGACTCACACTTAAGAATGTAAAGAGGTCCAAGACCAAATAAAATATAATGTGGTATCAGCAATCAGTTTGTACTTACTGAAGTGCTTTAAATCCTAACTACTGTGAATGAATGAAGCCTCCTGCTGTACAATAGAATCAATCACGTTGTCCACAGGGATACATTATATCAAAGAGCTGAATGCAGGAAATTGGGAGGAGGAAGTGTATTGTTAAGGACAGGAAGTGTAGATGAATGTGGCAAAAGCAAGGCCAGCGTCTTAAAAACGAGGCAGCTTTCATCATTGAGGACCTTGGGTGGGGTCCCATCCTGTGCCAAAGATTTAAGTGGCCTCTATCTTCCTATATATCACCCCAACTCCTTTCCCCTCATTTACATTCAGCTTGTCTGTCCATCTCTGGAGACCCTGAGTAACCTTCTCATGCTTCCTCTCAGGCCTGTACATTTTTTCTTCTTCCTGTAATAGAGAGCTCAAGTAACAGGAACCCCCAGGAATAAAGAAAACAATAATATAGTTATCTCTATTATAATATATATAAAACAAATACAGTTCCCAGAGCACAAGTTGTCAACTTTCTGTTATTTTGTTCTTAATCTCTAAGTAAAATGAGCAGTATTCTCAAGGTAATTCCTCTGGACGTCAGTAACTGCTTATAAACCCAACACAACTGAGTTTTAGCAATGGTGTAGCACACACAGTAAATCCAGCATATATCCAGCCTCAGTGGACTACCCTCCCTATTAAATACATCCATTCTCCCACCTACAGACGCTGAATCAAGTAAACACACCTCGAAATGATGTTTCCATGCAACTAAACTGCAACAGCAAACAGGTTTTAAATTTGAGTCTAAACAGAACCATAAAACAGTTATTTAATTACAAGTATGATATTGTGCTGTGAGATCAGATACTTTTGTGAAAAACAAAAATACACTATCTGTGAATTTTTACTGAAATGTTCAGTATCAACATATTTGCATGATGAACTATTTTAGTTCATTCTCCTGCTGGAGTTGACCAAGGAGTGGCGTGAATATAGATATGAGAAATAGTCTGTCAAACTCATATTCAGGACCTGGATACTTAGAAATTGCTAAGAGATGATAGACCAGTAAAATTTTTATTTGCATCTGAATCCAAATTTGCAAAAACACTTTGTGCTAAAAAAAATCCTCTAAAACTGTTCCTGGATCTGAACCAAAGTCTAATCCCTTGTTCCGTGACTCATTGTCTTTATGTTTCCACATCTGTTAACAGGTTTTTTTATGAGACGACAGATGGGACAGAAAACAAAAGCTCCTCAGCACCCTCGGCTCTGCAGGTAGATTTTATTGTGAAAGCACAGATCCATACGACAAACACCCTCCAAATGTCACATATGTGCAGATGGAGCGCTTCCAGTGTTTACATGCTGTGTGTTTGGCCATTCAGGAAATGTTTTCCTTATCGCCGACCTCAGGCCCATAGGACAAAACAAAATAGGTTGAAAATAACAGGAATTTATAGAACATTCAATGTACATCTGTGAGTCTACAGCTGCTGTCAGATAAATAAAGAATCACATTCTTTAAAGGAAAATGTACTTTACTTGTGTACTTCCATTTTGTGGTACTTCATTTTCTACTCTGCTACATTATGAGAGGGAAATACTGATGTTTTCACACTACAACATGTATCTCACATGCATGCACTTATAATAACAATAATCCAATAAATATATCATTCTAAAAAGAGACCAATCACTTAAATACTTCATACTTAAATAATAATTAATAGGTTCCTAATTTAACATTAAAGATTAACCATGTTTGATCTATATGTCATAGTTTTTGTTTGTTTTCCACATTTAAATATCAGTAATTCTTTCTCTCATGAAATGACTCTGCAGATTATAAAGTGTTGCTGACCATACTTGGCCTGAGACAGAGAAATCAGTGTGATCTCTACACCCTCAGCCCTCCTCACACCTTAAAAAAGCAATTTTGTGCACATCAGTCATAATTACAAGTGTAAGTGATGTAAATCTGTCTGAAAACGTGCCCCATGGATGTTTACAGTTACATAAAGTAAGATATATGAGAGGTGCTCTGTACTCAAAGTCATATATTGAAGGTATTAAAATGCCAAGAAGAATCAAAGCAGGAGCAGATAACAGGGAGGCTGTTGTTCTGTTTGAGCTGATGTTGAGTAAGACTCACATCTGGGAGACATCCCCATGAGTGTGTTTTGAGGCATCTTGCATGTTGCTGTGACTTTACATGACAAGGTCCTTGTGAGGCATGACTGGCAGGAGGATAATCAGAACCATGCAGTGCCACGAGGGTGGGAGTCATACTATATCACAGCAGCTGAACACTGAACCTTCTTCTGAATAACATGAAAGATTTAACATTAGTGCTCCACGACTGTTTGCAGGAGGTTTAGCGTTTGACTCGCTGATAAGATGCTGTAACTGGATACTTTTCTGCCTCAGTTTGATTTCTTTAATTTCCAAAAGTTTCATCTAAAAACATTCCAGGACATTAAAGGTACTCATGTGTTTCTATTAAACTGTTTTTCTTGCCTGGGCGGTGAAGCCTCTGAAATAGCGCAGAGCTTAGCACGGAGCACAGAAACACTGTAACCCAGGATACAGAAATAATAAAAACATAAACATGCACGCTGATGTTGAATCTAGACAGCAAGGCTCATCAGTTTTACAAGACTGTGATCAAAAAAACACAACATCTATCATCTCATAGGATTACAAGATTAATACATCTGGGTTTTTTTTTTTTTTTGAATAAAAAAATTAAGTTTTTCATATATTTCATGGCCATGAAACTGCAGATAGGTGGAAATTTATGTACATTTACTCAAGGTTCAGGTATTTTCCATGTGTGAGAATATCTGCTTCTCCTCCACCAACACTAATTAATAATTCCTGTATATAACATGACAAAATGTCTAAAAAAAAAAAAGGTCTACAAAAATCATTAAAGGCTGAGAGAACCATGTGCAGTTTTTAATTAAAGAAAAAATGTCAGCCTCATGTATCAGTTGATGTAACAGCCAGTGGAAAATCCAGACCCAGATAAGCCAATAAATATCAATCAGACTCTCATTTATAACAGGCTGCAATCTGAACCTTATCTGACAGTAACTACAAACAGTCCAGTGGAAAGATGCCCACATAATCCGATCAGACCAAAATGATGCATCCATCCTGCGTGGGAGCTGTAATGGATCGACCTGCGGCTTCATTTAGGATTTCCATCTTTAAGGAGCAGTTCAGTGATTCACAGTCTTGTTTTCTGCAGCTGCCAGAAGACATGTGTTAAGTTTGTGGAGTTGGTCTATTTGAAATAATGGAAAATTACAATATGAAAATAGTTTCACAGTCCAACTAGAGTGACAGTTGTAATAGACAGTTCTAACAGTTAAGAGCAATTTACATTTACAATTTACAATAAACAGATGAAACAGTAGCTAAAAGTAACTGAGAGCTGTAATTAAAAAAAAAAAAAACATTACTCCAAGTGATATTAACTGCAAATATGACCAAGCCAACCTGAACACTGAACAGATAAAATATTATTAAATTGGAATCTAGTGTAGGATCAGTTCAGATGAATACATTTGGAACATGATGAGAGTGGATGAATTAGTATTTGGGGCTGTGGAGGAGAAGCACTGAGTGAAGATGTCACATAAACACGTTAACATCATCGAGAGACAAAGAAATCACTTGTCTGTTGCAATTTTGTTCTTCTGGGTTCTTAGTCAAAAGTCAAGAACACCACACAGATGTTCCAAAACTCATGTATTTTTCCTTTACTTGGAGAGCTGTCTTCACATTCCTGGACAGAATGATGTGAGTATATGAATGTATTCTGAATATTATTCATCTCAGGGAGGATCATGAAATATGAGAAGCGTAGAGTGTTCTGGGCTGAAGTTAACAGAAAGATGTCCAGGTGTGTTGTTGCTCATGGAATGATATTTAAATCATCTCAATGGGTTTTTACATGAGAGACATCGACAGTGTTCGGCCTGTGACCCCTGCTAACGGAGAAAAGAGGAGGAAGCTGCTTGTTCTCACACTTAAAACAACAACACAGACACATGTTGGTGTTTGAAGTCATCTGCAGTCATCTTTACAACACCCTCGACAATCTATCAGATGGAAGTGTTAAATAAAATTCACTGAATAATCACCTGGATGTGCAGTAAACTTGAGAGAAAAGATTAATAGCAATAATAACAGAAGCAAGGAGCACAAATAAGATGCAGAACAACAAAAGCAATAGCCCAGAGACTAATAAAAAAGTAATATACTGTAATGTGGGTTCACTTGGGAGTGAAACAATATAAGAAGATAAAAATTTTACCATTAGACCTCAGAGAGGAAAGATTACAGAGCACCACCATGTGAGGAGTCCACAGATATCACTGACATGGGACTATTTTCTACTAAAAGGTTTTTAAAAATGGTAAAACAGTTCACACAGAGGGCTGTGGTTTATTATTTCCCAAGCCTCCAAGCACCACAGGGTCAAAGCGTTTAACAAATAAAGGATTGATGTGGATTACAGCGCCCTCTAGTGGTTAAATGGTGCAACTCCAGCACTATAGTTTGAAGCAGACTTTACCCATAGGCCTTTTACCCCAGTTCTGATGTCCACTGAAAATGTGTTTCTTAACTTTATTAACACAGCAAAAGGTACATGCAATATATGCACAAACAAAGCTGATTGTACCAGAGATATATCAGGTGTTTACAGAAAAATATAGTTTAAAAAAATCTACATTAATAAATACTGTACTTCTGTGATTCTGGACAGTTTTAAAGTAATTGACCTTTACTTGTACTTTGTTTGCTTATATTATACCTCAGGTAAATATTGTACTTTTTACTCCATACATTTACTTCAAGGCTTTAGTTACTAATCTTGCAGATTGAGGTTATTATGCCAAAATACAGTCAACTAATGATTTATATATAAAGTAATAAAAATTCACCACACCTTTACCAGCTGCAACATTAAAGTGATGCCTACACATTAATACATCTTAATCCAATCAATATATATTATTCTGAAATGGGCCATTCTGTTTAATGAGCACTTAGCCCTGCATTCAAAACATAACATTTCTTGCTTATAAAGAATATTTGTGCAATGTGGTAGTCCACCTGGATCATTTGTTCAGTCTTCCTTTTTAAAAATGTTTAATGTCACCCTCGGTCTTGGACTCTGAACAACAGGGTGAGTTCAGCATAATGTAGAAGGGGTTTCTGGGAAATCCTGTGAAGAAAGTGTGCAGAGACAGAATAAAGTCCACCTCAGAGCTCTAATGCACGTGAAGATTTCAGCTCTGAGCCCTTGTGGACTCGTGTCACGTCAAACTCTGTGAGTCCGTAGGTGAAACTATTATATATATTTATATAGCAGTGGATTAAATGTTTGTCTGTGTGGGAATGGAAATCTGGCTGAACAGTTACAAAGATTTATGAACCAATCTTTACACAAAATCTGAGTTAGTGTAGAATTTTATTTCAAAAATTACCTGAATAAAATTTAGACATTTTATTTATTATATTCAATTTTATTTAGTAAATTTAAAAAGTTACTATTTGAAACTCTGAATGATTTATAGGCATTAATTTACATAAGAAGAGCTATTATGCTATTATGGCCTTTATGCTCTTTATTACTTTGAAACATTACTTTAAATACTTACTAATACTTGCTACTTCAAGAACACTTGAATGCAATACTTTTATTTGTAACAGAATATTTCTACACTGTTGTACTGGTACTGGTAAGTTGCTTTCAATTACTTAATATGTCTTACGTCTTCACTTTGCGCACTTCGTTTTTTCCTCTCTTTAAAGATGAAAACGAAAATGCTTAATTTTACATGTGGTACGTGAACGCAGCGCGACCTGGGGAGCGTGGCTTAATTTCTACAGCCAGTACGGTAACCGGCGACTGAGACCGCCACTTTGGTAAGCAAAAATTAAATGACCGTGGTGTGTTTGTTCCGCTATCCCGCATCTATGTGGGGTAACCCGGGTTAAACCTAGCAGCTATACGGTCCCTGTAGGGCTAACTCCAGCTAAGCTAGCGGGAGCTAAAAGGTTTTTAGCCGCTTCGTCGAGCTAAGTTGTAAAAAGCCGAGGTGAAGTTTGGCTTCAAAGTTTGTCAAACATGAGTCTGGAGAGGTGTTTAAGCTTTAGCAGAGCTACTCTGAGGTCTGTGTGTTTTACCAAGCAACACCTGCAAAGATGTGTTCATATCTGTGTCAGGTAAGTGTCTAGTTTGCTTCACTTAGTTCAGATAGTTACATGAAGTGGAGGAAGCTAAAAACGTAGGGTAAAGGTCACAAGTCTGAAACCCGTTAACCTAGTCCAGATTTGACAAATCGGTGTAATACGGTCTTGGTGCAGAAAAAACAGTGAAAGTGCCTTTTCTGTCAAAACAAGTAGAGTAAACGTATCACAAATTATTCAGTGGAGTCTGTTAATGTAGTCCAGGTTTGACGAGCTTGACAGGTTTTTGATTCTGACTGGGTCTAATGTGGTTTAGATGGGGGGAGGAATTGCACTCACCCCTTTTTTTATCCTCCTGATTTGACAAATAGAGTAGAGGTTTCATAAAACTCAAACAATGATCCTGGTCAGGGTGCAGGTTTGTTGTGAATTTTGATCTAGACTTGGTCAGACTTCGATGTCTGTGTGGTGTAGGTGCTGAAAAGCAGTCATAAACAGTTTTAAACTCTCCTTGTTAATCTAGTCCAGATTTGACAAGTCTAGTGGTTTTTGATCCAGATCTAGACTAATGTAAGGTGTCCTGGATTGAAGTGCAAACATGTTAACAGGAGAAGTGGACCCCTATCAAAAACTCATACATTTTTATTTAAAATGTTTTGCAGTAGTTTGTCCACCCCTGACCCTGACAAGCCTTTCTTCAGTTGATAATGTTTGTTACTTTAAACAGAAAAAATAAACCAGCTTTTGTGACTTAATAGAAGTGTTATGATTCTGAAACTGAGACAGAAACGGTGACACAAACGTCCACAATCTCGTATGATGATGCAGGAGGATGTGATATACCAACCTACTGTCACCACTGCAGGTGCAGACTGTTGAGCTTTTATCATGGTATTTAAAATCAGGGTAAGCTGTGTGTATGTTTTGTAGTAGGTATTAGTAAGTATTACACATTACACTTATTTTATTGTCTTCCTGCAATTTTGTCAAGTGATCACACCTGCAGTAAAAGTTTGGCTAGTTAACTAACTTAAGATGAAAAATAACCTTGTTGCTGTTTTGCAAGGTGAGAGAACACATTCGAGCAGCTGTCCTCACTGAGCTCTGGTTGTCGGGGCCATGTTATGCTTGAATTCAGTCCAGGTTGTCACCATTTGATTTGATTAACCGACAGACGCCTTCTTTGTTACTGATTTGTGGTCTCTCTTCAGACGATCATCAACCATGTCCCAGGCCGCCCTTCCGATTCTCTCCGTCTTCCCCTCTCGAGCTCTGGTGGACGAGAAGTTCAAGGTGCTCGTGGAGAATCTACCTCCAGGATGTCCAGTAACAATCCACTCCCTCCACCACTCCGAGGACCAGGACTACTGGGAGGCCTACGGGCACTACATTAGCGATGACAGAGGAAAAGTATCTGGTGGGTTCTGGTCCTTTTTAACAAGTCCTCCTGAAACTGATGGTGTCAACTAACCCTGGTCAGTCAGTTAATCAGACTGTATTTTATAGAGCACCTTTCATACAGTAATTTAAAGTACTTTTACAGATGTCTAGTACAAATATAAAGAGTAAAACAATTAAATGCACACAACATGATAATAAAACCAATAAAATATATTTAAAAAATAGATAAAGGAACAGAACATTTTAAAGCATGATTGCAGTATAATAAATGATTGAATAAAATAAATAATGGTCATAAAACATTCACATTAAAAGCCAGACTAAAGAGATGGGTCTAAATTTATGTTACAAGCTATCAACACTTTCAGCTTTTTAGTTTTCGACCTGTCCCAGTAAACAGTTGGTTTAGTAGTTTAGTCTTCAGGTCTGTAGTCATGTTTCCACATGTCACCAGCACGTGAGCTGTAAAGGCTGGAGTTCATTGTTTGTCTCTGGGATAGCCGTGAAGACTCGGATAGGGCCCAGCTGGCGCAGTGCGCATTGGTGGTTGCCGCAGCAACCAAGGTTGTAGCACAGACCCTCGAAAATATGATAAACACAGCCTCTGGTTGAGAGAGTAAACTGATGTAATATATACACATAATACACAACGTGACTTCAGGATAGTGTGGTAAGTGTGGCATGAGGTGTGTATTGGTTTAAACACACCTCACGATCATCCTGTATCCGCCTGTTCAATAACAATACTAAAAGGTATTATTAGTTATTTCTTCATGCATTCTCTGTGACATTAAAGAATATGAATAAACATATTACAAACAGTAAAGTGAGTCCTGATGATGCAGGATGACGGTCACCAAAACTGTCCAATCACAGAGTCACCTATCAGTTTGTATGACTTCAGGTTTACTCCTTGTTTGTTTGTAAAACAGACAGTGTGGACAGGAACTGGACTGAACTAAATTTAGCACTGGACTCCATCAGTCTGGATTGACTAAACTGAACTACTAGTGTAAAAGTTCCTTTTGTTTATTCTGTGTTGATGCCTGAAATCTACGGTGTGCTTTTAGAAAACGCTGGTGCTTCCTGTCCATCCTTCACTTTACAGCTGATTTGATCGTTTGATATTTTGGATATTCTGTTTTCATGTTGTCGATCATTTCTTGCTTTTGCAGTTTCAGATGATTTGAGTTTTGGGGGCACATACACAGGAAAAGAGCCCATGGGTTTGTTGTGGAGCATGCGTCCTGTCCTAGGCAGTCGCAAAGGCCTCAGGTAATGTTCATCTGCAGCTCCACAGAACCAAAGACCTCGTAGACTTTTGCTGACATATGTGTCCATGCTAACGCTGCTGTTCTTTGCTTGTCAGGTTAAGAAAGATGAACGTCTGCACGCCGATGCTGATGGACATCTCGGTCTACAGCAGACACGACGGCTTCAGGGACCAGGCTCCTCTGGCCTCGGTGCTCATAGAGAGATGGTACATGGCTCCAGGGGTCCGGAGGATCGATATCAGAGAGAGAGGAGTACGGGGGACCCTGTTTATACCTCCAGGTACATCTGCACCACCTTTTTATCTTACTTAGGACCCTGCATATTGACCTTTGTTATTATTAATTAATGTTTGTTATCATTAAAGTCTGTCTCTCCTCCTCCCCTCAGGTCCAGGACCCTTCCCTGGGCTGTTGGACATGTGGGGGGGCGGTGGAGGGCTGCTGGAGTACCGTTCGGCCTTGCTGGCGTCCCACGGTTATGTTTCTCTGGCGTTGGAATATTTCTCCCCCGGTCAGCTGCAAACAGCAGACCTAGAGTTCAACTATTTTGAGGTTTGTGTAATTTTCTGACTGTGACAGGTGTCAGCTGTTTTATTGTTCTGATATGATCCTGTATGTGGGCACAGACTCTTCTACTTTATTTACTTGTTCTACTGTGGCCGCAGGTATGTTGCTTTCAACAAGTTTAACTTGATGTAGAGTTGAAAAAATTGATTTTGATCTATTAATTATTTGTCATTTATGATGCACCAATGCCATTCTCAGTTATGAGGATTTGTGCATTCTTTTTGATGTGATAATGAATTTAAAATCTTTTGGATGATTTGTCAGACAAAACAAGACATTTAAAGACCTCACTTTGGGCTTTAGGAAATTGTGACATGAGTCAAGTATTTTCAGACATTTTATAGACCTCATGATGAATTAACTCAATGAGAAAATGATCGGCAGATTAGTTAACAGAGCTATGTCATTATTGATTACTCTGCCTTTTTTTCTGAGTTTATCAGTTAGTTGTTTTGTCAACAAAATGTCAGAAAACAATGATAAACATCCCTCACAATTTCCCCAGAGCCTGAAGTGACATCTTCACAATGCTTTTGACCGATCAAATGTCTGAAACTCAGGTTTGTGAATCTGTTGTTATGTGAGTCAAGAAAACTTTCTGAAGATTCTGAAAAATGCACTGTGTCTCCCCAGCTGAAGAGATTCTTAGCATTTCTTTGCAAGAATTTTTCAAACAGCTCGTACAACTCAGTTTGTATCTTACTGAGTCTGAGATCTGGGTTTTAACACTAATTTTCTTCTCCTTCTGCACAGACAGCATTTAATATCGTCAAGGACCATCCTCAAGTGATGCCACACAGAGTTGGAATATTTGGCCTCTCCCTTGGCTCGATTGTGACCATGGCGTTGGCAGTTGAGAGTAGGATTGTCAGAGTAAGTATCAGAAGCGAACTATCTTTGAGTTGCTTTTTCTTTAGTTTTGAATAGATATTAATGACGCGCCATAGAGGGCTGAGATCCTTTCCTTTAAGATGTTGGATTGAAATCCTGGAGGAGTTTGATTGTGGAGAATCAGTGTCTTTATGTTTCATTCTGTTGTGTTCCAGCCTCGTTGTTGTGTTTGTATCAGTGGCAACCACTGTTTCCCACCTGGGAGGACCCTCGCTGGAATCACCGGGGAAGTTGACATGTACAGTATTATTTTTGTCAGTAACATGAGCATAGTTCATAAAGTTTCACAGTTGGAATGACGCAAATTATTACATGTGATGGCAGGAATTATGACAAAGTGCGTGTGGATGAGAACAACTATCATATATGGCGAGATGTGGGTCTAGCAATTATGAAGGAGCCTTCGAGTAAACTGGACGTAAGTACATTCTGCACTAACAAGGATTAGACTGTACAGTGTATTGATTTGCTGAAAGCTTTCTTGTTAACTTGTAATTCTGAGTCAGAAATATCTGGAATTTCTGATGGCAACGATATAGGATAAGAAATACAGATCTTGTGAGCTGGAAAAAGACGATCAGCAGATGTTCAAGCAGAAGTATTTATCATAAGCTTTATGTTGATGCAGAAAAATAGTAACAGTAACAGTAACAGTACAGTGACAAAGGTGCCAGAGTAGTGCTACATCAGTAGCATGTGTAACGTATATAGAGTATATAACCCCAGGTACCACATGGTTGCAACAAGGCAGATTATATTCTAAATGTGTAGGTGTGAAAACCCACTGTGGAGGTGTTTACAACCTGAACTACTGGAGTGTGTGAGGCCTAGAAAATATTAAGGCACTATACAGACTGGGTCCACTCGAAAGCCAGTTTATGTGTTTTGAGAAGCTACCAAACAAGTACACACGAGTACATAATTCCAGTTACGCAGAGGACATCAGTTGAGAAGGCAGTCCTTCAGTGTGGCCCAGGACACATCCATGTACACACTGCTAAAAGAACGTGGCCACGTGCAGCCGAGGCCACCTCCGAATCACTCCAAAAACAACCTGACAGATTCAAGTTAACAAAGCCAAAAGAAAATCAGACATTTTTGGAAGGAAGTAATCGCTCAACTACTTTAAAACACACTTTTAAATTGGTCCTTGTCCTAGATGGGGAAAATCAACTGTCCAATTTTGCTGGTCAACGGTCATGATGATCAGAATTGGCCTACGGTGGAGTCGGCTGAGGATGTGAGTACAAACACAAACACACACCTGATACTGTGGAGCCTAGATGCAAGATCATTTCAGATTCATAACCTGGAGGAAAAAGTTTGTTGCACAAAAACAAAGAGCGTAATATTTTTGAGTTTACTTGAGTTACTGTGATGTCTTGGTCCACAAGAAAGAAGACCACAGAAGTAAATTCAGTTTGTGTCGTTTTAATTTGACTTTTGACCCTCAGATCGCTGAGATGATGCGTGCGGCAGGTAAGGAGCACCTACTGACCAGACTGGAGTATCCTGATACTGGACACCTGATTGAGCCGCCCTTCTCACCGCACTTCAGAGCGACTAATTTTATAGTAAACCTCACAAAAGAAAAAGGTGAGTTTTCCTGCAGAAGCTTTTATTGATGTTTTTCAGGATGATTCATGGCTGTAAACCAGTTTGATTTATATCACTCATTAGCAGTATCAGGGAAATTAGTAACACGAGCAGTCAAGTTGAACATTTTCTTAATTATTTTTTTTTTATATTTTAATGTCTTTTTACACAAGACATTAATCTGACAAGAACTCCAGGAACTTTTCCATTGCTTTGAAAAGCCTCAGGAAGATTAAGCACATTAGTCTAGTCCGTATCTCTATTAAATTCCCTCTGAATGTGGTCCTGTGTAAAAATGGACAACATGGACTTTGTCATCAGTTATAAAATCTATTGGGCTGCTTCTATCTGATTGTTGGTCACAGATTACAAGCAAAACAACATGTCTGCAGTCGTAGATTTTTATAGTGATGCAGGGTGTATATCAAGGTGGCAGAAAACGCTAGCATACCTGACCGGTCAGCAACGATCATCGCTGCAAGCTCCACTCCCGAGAGTTTCTGAACTTTCAGAAAGAATTATCCCAAATGCAGAAATCCTTTTGGGGCTAAAACCTTGTAATATAATCTTCTATCAAATATAACAATGTGTTTTTCAGTGATAATGCTGTGGGGAGGGCAAACCAAACCCCATTCTGACGCTCAGGAGGATTCCTGGAGGAGGATTTTAACTTTTCTGCAGCAGCATCTGTACTGCAGTCCAAGTCCCAAAGCAAGGCTGTGAATGATTGAATGAGCACAGACTGCTGCTGGAAAACACAGTGTTGTGTGACAAGGTCATGATTTTCCACCCTGACACTACATGTGGTATTGGTATTCACTTCAGACAATAAGACGAAAAATATGTGGAGCAATGTATCTGCTCTCGCCTTGAGTCAGTACTTTCTCATGTTTTCTAAACATCAGAATGTATTTTCTCACAAATACAGACAGATTTGTTTTATTGTTAAATTATTATTGTTAAATCATCATTACTATTAGTATTATGACTATCATTAAAGATTCACTTGGACAATATGAGGAAAATTATTGAGCAATGTAGATAGCAAAGTTAGTTTATATGTGGCTAATATAGCTAGCCAACAATTCGTAGCTTAGATTTCAAAAGTCAACTCTTAGACAAGAATGGATTCATAAACAATTGATTAGAACTTTTTGTTGCATGGAATTTAAAATATTTCAATACAATAAGCTTTAGTTTTCCATAGATATCATGACTCTTACACAGTTTGATGCTATGTTGACCTTATGAGTTAGCAACATTGACCAGTAAATTGTTCTAATCTATTTGGACTGTTGCCAAAATGTAGGTATTATATATAAATTCAGGTGTTATTGAGGATAAGTATTGATAAGACTATTTGAGAGTTGATAAGATGTATTTTTCTATTGTCAGTATGTACACTAGATGGACGCTGCTAACTTAGATTAATTACGCTCTGAATTAATATCTGATCAAGGACCAGTCTCGCTGTTATGTAACCAAAGGAAAATACTTACATAACATTGTATGTTCATCAGTATCACTATCAGATAGTTTGTGATTTAAATAAAATTTTTAAAAAAGTACATTTTTGATTCATCATAGTATATTTTATATTTATTTATATTTAACCAAGGTTCTTGTTCAAATGCTTTTGTTTTATTAAATGAGATTGTAGAAGACATGGACCTGATAAGGCCCATTCACACCCAATCCCTGTGCAACCTGACCTGAGCTTGAGCAGTTTTGCAAATAAGAATGGAGAAAAACTGCAGTGTCCAGATGTGCAAGCCTGATTGAGACCTATCCACACAGACTCAGTGCTGTGACTGTGGCCAGTGGTGCATCTACTAAATACTGACTTGAAGGGGGTGAATGTTTATGCAATCACTTATTTTCATTAACTGACATCACTTTGTAGAAATATGTTTTCATTTTGACATGAAAGAGAAATAAAAATTCAAAAGATTGACTGCAAATGCTCGTAAGCTAACAGGGACATTCGCGTTAGATGCTCACGTTAGATAATGTAGCTAGCTAATAAGTTATTCTACATTATTCTAAAAAAAAACAAACAAACAAACAAACAAACAAAAAAAAACATATTTACCCAAAATTATGTCTTTAACTGTTACTAAAACAACTTCAACAGCAGGTTATTTAGAGTGCACATCACCTGAGGAGTCTCTGCACACTGGGTTAAAATGTAAACACCAGACACACAAGTACATTATAAACAGTTAACTGTTTATAAGGTGCAACAGCTCTACTTATATCTAATTTCTAGAGTGATGACAGGTGACAGATGGTATTTAACAGTTTTCATCTGTCTTGTCTTGTATGGATCAACAGTACCTGGCCTGAGACAGTTGGTAAATAATAATACAGGAACATTCAGAAGAATTTACTTAGGCCTTACAGGTCAAAGCACAAAATCCCTCAGACTTTGGTAAAGGCACACACTTTGCAATTCCTTACTCTTTCAGTGTGGGTGAAATATATAAAATACAGTAAAAAAGCGCATGTGTTTGTGTGCGATCATCTGTGCAGGATAAGAGTCAGAATATGCTCGACCAGTCGTAGAGTCGGTAAGCTGATCGGGTAGTGAGGCGGCAGCTTCTTCTCAGCACACGGCGGCTTCACAAAGTACCTGGAGGGAGGAAACATATGTTAGATGGCGTTCCTTGTAATAATTGCTGAGCTATGACCACTGGACTGTAGCCATTTGATCATTCTCAAATCCATGATGTACTGATCTTCATCACCATCCTGATTCTTGAGCAGAGACGAGCAGAACGAACCTGAACTCCTCTCTGAAGTGTGAGCGAAGGTGCTGGGCCAGCTGGCTGTTGTACTGCAGACAGGCCAGCAGGATGCGACAGCGCTGGAACAACAGGACAGACTGGACAGGGCTCAGAACCGGCTCCTGCAGGTCTGAGAGAACCAGCACCACCTGCTGGGCCTGGTAACCAATGAAGGACAGCTGCAGACAGAACAGATGTAGGTCAAAGAGAGTAAGTGCAGAATAATCTCCACAGTGTAATCTGCCCTCAGTCTTTGATCTCAGTGTTTTGGTCTTTACCAGGTGAGGATGAGGCTGCAGGACTCGGAGGGTCCAGCCAACAGACGGGAGGTTGTCAACAGTGAAACACCTGCTGGTCTGAAACACATGCAATTTATTGTTAGTCATGATTTGCCTGTGCTCTTCCTTTGAGTTTAACAGTTAGGAAAAATGAAAATGCATCACTGTGCAAATCTGTGGTCAGTGAGGAGTGATTATATCCAGGCTCAGGACTCACCTCTTGGCCTAAAAGCAGAAGCTCAAAGAGCAGAGAGCAGGCAGCGTCCAGGTAGTCAGACAGTAAGGCCTGGAGCTGACAGACAGAGACAACTATTACCAATTCACTGATTTAAACAAAAAGGCTTAAACAGTGTTGTTACTGTCAGCAGAGAGCAGCTCACCTCAGAGTCAATCAAAGATCCTTGGCTCTGTGTTTGTAGATGTGGATCACAAATCAAGGCCAGCAGCATCCTGGAGACCAGGGCTCCTCTACAGGGACAAAAACACTCAGTTACAGCTGAATTCTGGTCATTTTTTAATTGTTTCATATGGCTGCTGTTATTTTTCCAAACTAGTGTCCATCTCATATTTAAATTATCTCATCACAAAGTTAAAGTTTTTAGGTAAATGTAAATAAATTTCACAACCATTTAGGCAACAGGGATGAGGCACGTTTCCTGCTCTAGTGCTGTTACTGTTATTTTCATTTTTGAATAATCTGTTGATTATTCATTTGTCTAACTGATTAATCATGATCAAACTGATCATGTCAATCATCAAATCGACTAATCAACTAATCCTTTCAGTTATGTCAGTGCAGTGGACTAATAAATACCTGATAAAGATTTGTTAGGATTCAAGCACACATTCTCCAGTAATTTAACTAATTAAATAAAATGTCCAAAATAGACAGGCAAACAGACAGATAGACAGAAGACAGGTGGAGTGTTTACTTCTTGGCAGAGAGCAGGTTGAGTCTGGCTGCTTCAACCTCTGTTTCTCTGAACATGACAGCGAGCGTCTGGACAATCAGAGTGCTCAGTCTGAGGACAAACAGCAGCTTTCTGTTAGTGTCAGAGCCTTTAAACAAAAATATACTGTCACCATGTTGTTACTGATCAAACAGGAGATCATTAAATCCATTTAAGTGTTTTTTCTAATATGTAATAATGTAATACAGCCACTGTATATGTAATTCACCAACTAAAAAACAGTGGCTTTAGTGGAAAGGCTCATATCAGTGGTACTGTGTGCTTACAAAATATTACTACCTTCCATGATAGTAGATATTTGGCTTTAGTATGCACAAACAACGTTATGGTCCTCTAAGCTGCTCTTCAAGCAGTGATAAGGGTATTGTGTAAAAACAAAGCAGCTTACAACCTGACTGATTGTATTAACACTGAAGCTTACAGGAGCTGATCTGCTGTGTAGACTCTGCTGAGGCTCTGACAGCCGTGAAGGGACTCCTCCAGAGTCTGGACCAGGAGAACACACACCTCACTGGACTGAAACACACACAAAATAAGTTAACAGTTAACACAAGAGTGTGTGTTTAGGGAGGTCATTTTCTTGTTTTCATTTTAGTGTTAAGGCTAAAATTTCTATTTCCACTGCAGTCTGTACTGAGGTACTTCCTTCATTTATCTGACAGATATTTACTAGTTAACAGGCCTGGGTGGTATCACAGAAATCCTGAGGGTATGATTTTAAATAATGTCAGAAACATACACTTCTTTTTCTATTAATCTGACACACAGATGCTCAATTAATCTGACAAACTGTAGTGCACAATATGCACCACCAGAGGTCAGACAGGCTGTAGGTAACTAAAGGAAAAGGCTGGACTTGTCGAGGTAACTGGTGTCAGACAGCACTGCAGCTGGACCTCAGTGAAATAAAGACAGGTTGTGAAAAAAACAGACACAGCCCGAGCCCACGAGTCACGTATCAGAGCACAAATGCATGTGTGTGTTTTGAATGTGAACATCTCACCCTCCAGAAGAGTCTTCGTAGTGTGATGTTACGGTGAGCGGCAGTTCTCAGCTCCTGCAGCAGCAGGTACAAACTCTCCACACTGATCCCATCCTGCAGCATCTCAGAGCTCAGCTGACCGAACAGGTGAGCCGTCCGCTCCCAGCTACACACACACACACACACACACTTTAAATGCTTTACTTGAATCTGGCAGTTACAATCATGTCTACAGGACTAAAATATTTACAGACGTCTTATATGTTCATGTATATGTATGTGCCATTCTAGTTAAATGGTGCAGCACAATCTGCTTTTGCACATCAGTATTTTCCATTTCACACAACTCAAGTCAAATCAGAGAGGAAACCCAGCATGCTGTGTGAGACAGGCACAGAAAGCAATGAGAACCAGATCAGCTGTGATGTTTATATAGTCTGTTATATAGGCTTGGTCATGGGACTATTAAGGTATAATCCTTTATTTTCACTGGACAGGTAGGAAATGAGCGTTTAAGTATGTTAAGTATATAAAACAGACTGCGTTGTGAGCCTCTGTGAGTTTATTACCTGATTTCAGGACATCGCTTCCCAAGAGTGGAGTCAGATGAAGCGTTGCACTTTCTTCTATAGAGCGGGTCTAACAACAGAGTGGACCTCTGAACACACACACACACAGTGACCTGCTGTATTAGGAAAATATAAAATATCTAAAAATAAAAACTACACATTTTCAGATGTATATAAATACATTGATCACTCACAATAATAAAACTGTTCCATGAGCTCTGTAGATGCAGGTAAAGCCTGGACGTCTGTGATACGGCGTAAAGATGCAGCTCAGCCTCTCTCTCCTCTCCACTGTCCACGCAGTCTCTTCTCAACAGGCGAGACAGAACTGAGACGATCCTCCTCGGCACCTGAGCAGCACAATCAAACAGTGGGTCAAAGTTAGAAAAATGACTTAAGACAACAACAGTCAGCTAGTTAGAGTAGATCCATACCTGACCACTGTCGAGGCTCTTCAGGCTTTGCTCTGAGGGTGACGGAGGCAGGCTGGGGGAGCTGGAGGGGGAGTAGAGGGAGGGCGTGGTGGAGGGTGGCCGGGTGGGAGGGTGTGGGACCCTCAGGAGGCCCAGAGTCTCAGAGTTTGGACAGGAGGCAGAGCGGGTGGGCTTCAACATGTGGACTTCCTCTTTCGTCCACTCATTGCGGTTCCTGAGAGAGACGGAGGTGGGAGCCGGAGAAGAAAGAGATGAACTTTTATTGCTTGCTGAGGTCTGATGCTTCTTATTCTTCTGTCCTACAGAACATACACTGTCCTGCTGCCAGAAATACTCGCTAGAGCACCAACTGTGGATTAATCCGCCACTGAAAATAGTCCCCGACTAATGAACCATTTCCACGTGGCACAAAAAACAAACAAATGTCATCAATATCAGTAAGTGCTAAAATCTGCAGTAACTGACTTTTCTTATCACTTTTTAAACATGTCCATGTCAGCAGCCATGGTGGGTTCTGAGCGTCACAGCTTGTAGCGTCGCTGACAGTGAAGCAGCAGGTGGCTCAGTAACATAATGATTCAGTGGCTGTAAATGGATTTCATGTCCCCAGGGATCAGTCATTACTTCAGTGTGTGTGTGTGTGTGTGTGTGTGTGTGTGTGTGTGTGTGTGTGTGTGGAGGTTTCATTTGCTATCTTTGTGAGGGCTGCTGAAGGTTAACACTTGGTTTTATGGCTCAGGTTATGGAGGCAGCGACACACATTACGACTGTTGACTCAACTGGGAATAGTGACGACTGATGGGACCAAGTTAAACCAGGTCTGTTCCAGTCTTGGTCAGTTGGCAGTCACAGGTAAAATCAGATGGTGTGATACCATTGCCAGATTTTCTTAAACTTGTTCGATACCTGCGAGTGAGGGAGATGTACCTGTAAATAACCAGCTTCACCTGAAGACTGCACTGTTCACTCAGCTCCAGTTCCCTCTGTGTCTAGGATCTCACCAAACTCTGAGATTTTTTCCTCCTTTTTTTGACTTTTCAGCACAAACGTCACTGCATGTAAACAATACAAGCTGCTGGTTGTTGTCCATGTTTGATAATTAGACTTTTCGTGGGATTTGAGAGGTTGTCCACTGACCAGAACAGGTTTATTCTCCTTCCTGACTCTACCTGAAGTTGGTGGAATCAGTCTTTATGTGTGGTTTGTTCAGTCTTTGTAGGTTTCAGCTGCTCCTCAGGGTTTGTCCAAAGCTTCAGGATCAGCGTTATGTTCTGGTAAGTGTTGGGGTTGGGGATTTAATTTTGATGGCTCAGATTGGGGTTTAGGGAATGCATCATGTCAGGGGTGTGGTGTGTGTGTGTGTGTATTTAATGACCTCCCTGGGGGGTGAACTACACTTGAGCAGTGACACAGATGCATGAGACGGCGTTTAAACTTTCTGCTGTTTACATCACACACACATCAGTTTTATAATACTTTGTTGTAACCAGGCAACAATTTGGTGTTCTATGACAAGTCTCCACACAGTGCGCAAACTGTTTCCTGACGGATGCACAGAGGAGGTTTTCAAACACACAACTCAAATTTATTAAAGGAGAACTATACATTTGTCACATTTGATGATTTGTGATTGTGAAATTGTGATTGGCATTTTTCACTATTTTGTAGTTTTACAGACCAAACAACTGATGTAAATTTAATTCACACAAACTGTCACATCTGTTTTTGCCCTTTTCAAGTTTAAAGTCCACTTCAGCTTAAATATCAGCTGAGACATTATTTTGTGTGTTAACAGTGGTTCTTTGTGACAGCGAAGTGGCTCAGTGAACAATTTTAATGAGCAGCAGGTACACTGAGGTGAAACTCGTCTCTCTTGAGTAAATAAGTCATGAGTTACCTGAGACACTGACATTACACATTCAGGCAGAGTGAGACCGCTTTAACTTAACACATATTTGGTTGTTTCACAGCAGGACAATAAGATTGAAACACGTATCAAAGGCTTGTCATCTGAAAGACACAATGATCTCCACCACCTCACACAGACACACACATCTATTTAAAATTACATCCACAGCACAGTAGTGTGTTCAGAAAGTAAAGGGGTTTTTAGCTGCTGTATATAAACACAGGTATGTTCACTTATAAGCCCCTAAACTTTAACTCTCCACCTTCCTCTGCCAGACGACGACAGCTGTAAAGATTTTACAGCTCGCAGAGTTTGTCTGTCGCCCTGACTCCCACCTAAGGAAGAGTCTGGATTTGCTGGAGAGGAGGAATGCAAAATCAGACACATAAAGTTTCCCCATGAAGGGCAGCTGAAGGCCTAGAGCTGGGATTTCCAAAGACAAAATCCTCCTGAAGCCAATCCTGGAGGATGACGTAAAGCATCAGCACGCCGTAAGCCACCAAGCAGAATTTAAATTCTTGATATAAATACAAACTGAAGCAATAAATTACTAAACACATCACTTACAGTACGGTATCAGGGAGGAGGCAGTAGCTCGACAGACAAGCAGTACCTTTAGTTTTGTTGAGTGTTTAGTATAGAGCTGCAGCTATTTGAATAATTAAAAATAAAAAACTGAAACATGTCTGGTTCTGGATTCTCAAATGAGGATCTGTTGCTTTTTCTGGCCATAAATGATAGTAAATGAAATATTACTACAAGTCTGAAACAAGACAAAGACAATGTCACTTTTTAATTTTTTTTTAGATTCAACAATGAGATGATGAGGATTATGTTCTAATTTCTATGTTTCTGTTAACATTTTGAGACCTTTCTGTTGTGACAGTAGAATCCATTGTTTGGATCAGGATTTAAAAAACCACCATGAATCAAATTAAGCTTGAGGTGGAGAAATGAATCCACATTCTGAGTTCAGAACTATACAAATTCACACTATTGACCAATGGCAAGCCATCATGAAAATGCTGAGAGCCAGACAGTCCAAAATAATTGCATCAATATTCAGGGCTGCACATTATTTATATTAATGTTTGGTCTAGATAGAAAGACAGAAAAACAGCTGAGTCTGAGGTGATGTCTTTAAATGTCCCATATAAAACATGAAACAATAAAACAAGATTTTATGCCTTTAAAAAGCAAACACAACCACAGCCAGGCTCAGCTTCCACATAAGGATATCATCTGAAAGACATGAGTGTGTGTGTGTTTGTGTGTGTAATGCTCACCTGTCAGCAGGATATCCTGTGGGGGAGATAAAGACACAGGATGGTTAAAATTACAGGGGAAGACATCAGGAGACAGAAACAAAGACACATGAGCTTCTCTCTTTCACGAGGATCAGGTCACTGATTTCCACCCTGATTAAAATCTGATGTCGGGCTGTACCCACTCAGCAAATCCCTGAACTGACTGACAGCTATGTAACTGATCAATTATTATTGTTGCTGACAAAACATGAGATTATACAGCAACCTTTCCACCTGTATAAAAAACAACACACTCGTTTTTACCTTCTAAGGTGTGTGTTATTGGTGGGCAATGGCTGCCTCTGCGAGAGGACGGAGCTGCAGGAAGAAGTCCTGCCCTCTTGTCTCTCCTCAGCCAGTCACGTCCCCTTGCGGTGGGCTTGTCGGTGACATAGGTGATTCGTATGTGCTGACAGTGTTCCCTGTCCTTCCCGCTGAGGAAATCTGGGAGGTCATTGACCTGTACGGATGAAAACAGAGAGAGCTACAGCTGGTAGCTGTGATACTAACAAGGCTATCTCCAAAGATTTAAACAAGTATGGGCTAAAACATGGGTTCAAAAGAAAATACCAGTACCTACATGTAGCTGACATTACAGCAGCTTATTTGACGAGCTTTTACAGGGGCTTGCTCTCTTGATGTTTTTTTCGGTCATCATATTGGTTCTCTAATAGACCTATATGTTGGTGTTAACATTTTTGACTTCCTTCATTTTCTCACAAAGTTCAGATTTTACAGTGCAGGAGGTTTGTACTGCTGATAGTTTTGTCTCCTTAAGACATTAATCCAGTTACTTTTTCTTTCTTTTTTAAAACCATTTTCTTTACATTTCATAGGCTGAACATGAAGTATTAATAGATATTTAAAATGTATCATTAGTTACAGCTCTACATCTAAAACCTGCATCTCTACCCCATTTCCACAGAGTGTGGGAGAATCTGCTCAGACTGGACAAGCCAAGGAAAATCCAGTGTAAGTCTTGAACCCTTGCCTCTATATAAAAACTACACTGAAGCCACAGTGAGGGCATCACAGGTCACCACAGGCTATAATCTGACAGTTTAATGCAGACAAGATTAACTCTGTTAAAACCTCTGACCTATGACATAACAAGATGTAGTGGGAATTAGAAGCTAATACAGCCACACACAGACTCAGCTTCTCCTGTCTACATATTATGTAGCGTTATATTCTGTAGCACTAAGGCTGAATCTATTTTAAGCCTCTACTAGTGTAGACCAGGCCATTCAGTTTATGTATAATCTAAGGATAACGGTTTCCTTAAGTGTCTATATTGGACAGGAAAGGCTGTTTATTTGTGTTATGTGATGCAGTCAGTCTCTCTGCAGGAGGTTTGTGTTGCTGATAGCATTTACTGTCTGACACCAGGAATATATTTAGAAAAAAGTTGTCAAAATAAATGCATCAACACCTGAGATGTTAAAGGTGTTTAAAAGTCATATTACCTGAACCTCAGTCGGGTCATTAGACCACCAGCCACTTCAGGTCATTATGTAACAATGTTCAGTTGTTTTATAGAGCCACAGCGAGATTCTGTCAGCATCTCCCCCTCCCTCTATCCCAAAATAATATATCTAACTGTAGATCACTTAGGCAACCAACAGAAAAATAATAAGCACCTATTTTAATAATCAATTAATCGTAGCAGTCTTTTTTTTTTTTTTTTAAGCAAACACAGTGAAACAAAGTAAAAATATTCTCTGATTCCAGTCTCTCAGGTGAGAAGATTTCCTCTGTTTCTTTGTCATATCATTAGTTGTTTATTAGGACTTTTGGTCAAACAAAACAAGGATGTCATGCTTGGAAAAACTGTGTTGGCCATTTTTGACATTTTTTTCATAAAACAGTGGGCAGACTGGGGAACCAGCAGCATAACTGGAAAAGCAAAAAGCAAAGTAATCAAATGGTAAATGGACATTTACATACATAATATGTCGTGTCCTTTACAAATGTGGCATTCTTTGAATTATATCCAGTGGAAAAGGTGTGAAGTGAAACCTGTAAGTCCGAGTAACTGATCTGTAATCTGAAGAGTTTAACAAGGCTCTAACAGCAGGAGTTTATTACTTAATGAGCACAAAGGGTGACAAACAGGTAATTTAGATTAGTTTTGGGCACGGTCAGGGTTGTAACATTAAATTATTTACTTATTATTTTCTGTATTAAATCAACAAATAATTTGATTTACAAAAATACCACCCACAATTTCTTAATGCCTACTGTGATTGTTTTGTTTATTTCCCCCAAACATTTCTCCAAAATCTAAAAATATTCAGTTTATTATAAAATAAGACAAATCTATTCATCCATAAGCTCAAATGAGACCAGGCTTTCCAAAAATTACTTAATGATTAATCAAAAAGTTTAGAGATGAAACAGTTAGTTGGTTAAGTGATGGGCAGCAAATTAAATGGCAACTATTGATAACCAATTAATCATCAAATAAGACATATGGAACAAACAAAACTTTTAGACCTTTTTCACAATTTTCTGAAATTTTATTGGCTAAACAACTAAACAATTAATCGAGAAAACCACTGACATATTAATGGATAGTGAAGTTCATTAGTTTAATGTATTAAATGTCAGAAATGGTGAAAAATGCCCAGAATTATCCCTCGAAACCCAAGTTTTTTTCTCTGACCAGCTGTCAAAAACCCAGAAATACTGATCTAACCATCAGAGAATAATGAAAAACATGTGAATATTCATTTCAATCGACTCTAAAAACTACCGTTACTGTAATAAAGTAGGCTATAAAATGATATTCCTTGAAACTCACCAATTCGATGTCCCGCACGCGCACGAAGCTAACGGCCGCGGTGAGCGTGCGCGGCGGGTACTCGGTGAGATACACGCGCTCATCGCTCAGCACCACGTGCATGTACACCTTGTTGACGGTCTCCGATATCACCACGCACGGTTCGTAGGCTCGGATCCTCTCGTACACCGCCCGCTCCGTGTTCCGCTTCAGGAAGGAGTCCAGCTTGATGTTCCGGCGGGACAAGAGGGTCCCCGAGCCGGTCCGAGCCATGACGGTACTGGAACAGCAGTTAGGAAGAAGTTAGGGACATCACCCTCCACTTTGGCGCAAGGCAGGTGGTCCGCTGTTGCTTTCCATCCGTTAAATTTGTACGCTACTGTACGGAGATTTAAAAAGGAAAACTACCGGGGAGGTGATGTGCGCTTCCCTCGTCCTGTCCCTCGCACACTGAGCAGGTAAACTGCCGCTTACTCGCTTCATTAACCTCCACTGCTCTCTGATTGGCTGGCACTGAAGAGGGACACTTCTGATTGGCTAGGTGAAAAAGAGTTATTTCATAATTTTCAGAGCTCTGAGCTCAGGGTTCTAGGGCGTTAGTTCCGGATTCACCTCCCAGGTGGACCCGGGTCCATTACACCATGGACAGATTATGAGACAGATTATGGACCCAGACACCCTCCCGTTGTTGACCTTGTGTGTCCCTTAATGTTTACGTTCTTCGTGTTGAGTCACTTTATGGAATATTTCTGTTTTCATTAAATAATTCTGACATTTCTACTGACTAAACAGTTGGGTGATTTATTGAAAAAATAATCAACATTATAATTATTCAATTATTCAGTGTTGATTTTTCTTTATTTTATATCATTGTTTGCTGAATTTCCTCAGGTTTCCGACTGTTTGTTGCACAAAATAAGACATTCATAGATATTGCTAGAGCTTAGGGAAACTTTTATGGAGAATTTTTTCAGATTTTCTGAAATTTTATCGACCAAACAGTTGTCTGACCAATTGCAAAAATAATCACGAAAGGAAATATTTAATGAAGTTTTCATAGGGACTCTAATGGACTGAGACCAAAGACTGAACACAACCTCTATAGTGATTTGTCTCCTTACTTTGTAGCTGTTTGTTTTAGTTCTCTTCATTGCTGTTTGATCAGCTTTCCATCAAGAAGTGTTACCACTTACTTCAAACCCATTAAAAGTAAAGTCAGTCTTATCTTAATCTACAATAATACATCATAATTCACTTGATGATTATATTTTGTATAATTAATGTGAGTTTGCAATCTAGCAACTACAGTTATCAAATATATGTAGAGTAAGAAGTACAGTATTTCCCTCACTAGATGTATAAAGAAGCAGAAAAGGGTCACTACCTTGGAATTATTCTGAAGTACAGTACTTGAGTAAATGTACTTATATAAATGGATATGCTGTTAAATTCAAATTTAAAACACGTGTGTGAACCCTGTATTTGCAGTTGTTTTGATGCTAGAAAATACATTTGCAGTTCAATAATATCCAGGTTTGTGTTGTTGCACTTCAAAAATTTCACCACTAGAGGGCGGCATGGTTCAATTTATCTCAATACCTCTTTAAAAATTCTCATCCAAGTTGGATTTGAATGAATGTCACACATCAGATACAGATGTTTAATTGTTTATTCTGTTAGATATATTTAGACACTTTTCTTTGATTCACTACTGAATCAATAAATGAATGAATCTTTGTGTTACTCTGAGAAATTTAGGCTTGATGTAAACCAGGAAAAATGTTGAAAATGTGACGCTGTGTCCTTCATCCTCCTCCTCCTCTGCTTCATTTTCCTCATGACACACACACACACACACACACACACACACACACACACACACAAACACACACACTCAGCGAGGCGGTGGTGGTTGGAGCTTTAAAGGGGAGCTTTGTAAAACGATGAACGTCGTCTCACACACAAACACACCATGAAGGAGATGAAGGCAGTGTTGTTTTGGAGACGAACACACTCAGTCTTTTATGCAGCTCAGTAAAAAGACTGAGACACAAACCAGGCTCCAGATATTCTGGCTCTGTGGATTGAAGATATGATTTTCTGCACTTTGTATATATGTTTATTCTATCTCATCAAATTCCCTAAATTTTGTGTTTTCAACTACTCTCCCCTGAATGCCCCTGAAAAACGAATACAACTAGATCGTGGACAGATTATGAGACAGTGAGGCTCTAGGCCCCAGACTAAAGACATGAATATAAATGTTGTTTTTTGTGTCTCTTTGTGGTGGTTTTGTTTCTCTCCATAGACATTTTGTATATCTTTTTGATCTTTTAGTCTTGTGCCTCTATGTGGTCATTTTGTGTGTCTGTGTGTCTGTTTTGTGTTTCTTTTTAGTAATTTTATGCATCTCTGTGGTTGTTTAATTTCTTTCTATGGTCATTTTGTGTCTCTCTGTAGTTGTAAGGTCTCTTTGTGGTTCTGTGTCTCTTTGTGGTCATTTTGTTTGTCTTTATGGCCATTTTGTGTCTCTCTGTTTCTCTCATATCATGTCTGTTTTGTGCATCTCTTTGGTCTTACTGTGTCTCTTTGTGGTCATTTTGTTTCTTTATGATTGTTTTGTGTCTCATTGTTGTCAAACTAGTCAGGTATCTGCTGCTTCTTTAAAAGTACACGTCATTGTTTGTTAGTCATTGTTGTTTGTTTGAATGCCATTTCATGATGAACATCATTTTGTCCAACTAACAATACATTTATGACAGTGTTAAGGTAAAAACATGAGCTTTGTGTTATTTACTTAAACTAGTGTTTTGGCTTAAATATTAATTACTCCCATGGCTGAGGTTCTGCTCAGCTAGGTTGCACTGCACTCCTTCATCATCATCATCATCATTGTGAGTGTGTGTGTTTGTGTGCAGCTGCAAACAACAGTTGTGGGCTGACCGCTCACACTATCCTCTTTGTTCTGCAGAAAAAGAAGTAAACAGTCACATTTCCCATCAGAGGGAGAGAGAGAGAGATTATAGTCTCATTATACCACACACACAAACACACACCAACACATTGGTTTTGGTTGGTGTTGACCCTTTTGGCATTTTGAAGTCTGATGATGAGGTTTAAAGTTCAAAATCTAAAAATGGCACCATACTCATAATGATGTCTTCATGAATTTCCCAAGCTGGAAAAGACACA
This sequence comes from Lates calcarifer, assembly GCF_001640805.2. Lineage (NCBI taxonomy): Eukaryota > Metazoa > Chordata > Actinopteri > Centropomidae > Lates > Lates calcarifer. The sequence continues at coordinate 12,764,712 of NC_066850.1, forward strand.
GAAACATCATGTCACATTAAAACAAAGCGTTTAATTGGTAAGTCCCGTCAGGGGCTAAAGCATTTAATTGGAAGATGTGTTCATGTGCCCTTTTTCTAACAACTTACACCTGTTATTTTTATGATCGTACCAGACAAGTGGAAACTGAACCAACAGCACGTGTGAATATTTATACACAGACAGTATATTATACATTCAGCAGTTTAACAATATGCAACTACAGAGGCTGGTAAGAGCAAACACACTGCAGCTTAAGAAAACACTTGCAAAGAGACAAAACACAAACTAATTAAGAAAACATCTTCATCAGTTTGACAACGTATGTCCTGCAAAAACACACAACACAACCTGAGACAGTGTTTTACAACCCTGAACCAATTAACAGACTATACATTGCCTGTCTGTGTTTTACAGCCCGTGCTGTAGTCGAGACTCGAGTCCCCAGTGTTCAAGCCTGAGTCCAAGTCAAGTCACAAAAGTCTTGAAAATCTATTCTTAAGTCTGAGCCCTGGATTTAAGTACTACAAAGCTGACTACATATTCCCTCTCTTATTAAAAAAGAAAGAGGAGAGGCAAAAAAAAATGTACATTTCTACCATGTTTGTTCCTCCATAACTTTGGATCATCATTCGGACTCTTTGTTAAAACGTTACTTTTCATTTGACTGTGATCAAAAGGGTTGAAGAACTGTAATCTTTGAATTTTGGGTACATGATTTTTGAGCACAAAATTGTGGGTGTCTGTTCACAGGTTAAATGTAAAAGCACCTTGAGTTGCGATTTTTGATTGAAAAGTGCTATACATATACAGATTATTATTGTTATTATTCTTTATTCATTATTATTATTAGAATCCACCCAGTTGATATAAAGTGAACATGGTGTTTTGATCCATCTGGTTTCTGCTTGTCTTTCATCAATAGCCCATAATTTGGGCATTTATCTTAATCTAACGATTTGTTCTTTGCTGTTAAAAAGGAACAAAAGGATCAAAGAAAAGATAAAGGAACAAAAGAGAAAAGACAAAGACAGAAATCTCTCTATTTCTGTCTCTTCTTCTGTGGGTGTCGAGCACTTGATCGTCTGTGTTTCCTCCCAGCAGCTGCTGCACCAGCCGACCCCTGACGGGACTGAACGAACAGAGCCGAACGAAGTCGAAGTGACGGCGACAGGTCCGCACTGACCCAGCAGCCAGGGACTGGACAAACATCGAAAGAGAGAGCTTTGCTACTGTATATAAAGACACTAAATTCACAGTTTATAACTACTAACACGTTAAAAGACTTCGCTAGGATGACGGCTCTAAGCAGCTGGGAGTTGTGCGTCAAATACGCCCTCTTCATCTTCAATTTCATCTTCTGGGTAAGAGTCAAAATGTTAAAATATATATATTTTTTGTGACACTTGTATATGTGTGTGTGTGTGTGTGTGTGTGTGTGTGTGTGTGTAGGTTATATGTTATCGTTTGTGTCGCAGTATTTCATAAAACCTTGTAACAATGTTAGAAATTATCATAAACTCCATTTATTTCCTTTGATTTATAATGTTTAAACTAAGTACGTAGTAAGTTTAGCTAACCTGGTAACGCTAAAAACTCGTCAAATGACCGTTTATTTCCTCAATTCAACAACATTTAAACTTTTAGAAGATAGAGTTTGGCACTGTATTGTGATTTTTTAATTTGGACTATCAAAGGAACAAAAGTAAAAGTCGACATTTTCGTTCAATTTAAACGGCTTAAACAAATTATTGTACGCCGAATGAAGGAGTACCGTGCTTTTATTTTAATGTATTCTTTAGCAGTAGTATTTGTTAAACGAACTTTGACGAGTAACCAAAGAAACGATGAATTAAAAGATTTCTGGATGGAGTTTGGCGGTCGAAGCGTATCGGGACTTGTATTTCTGTGTATGATAACGGTTCAGTGGTCGGAAATGTCAAAAGCTGTTCAGCAACACGTGTTCAAAGCAAATTGTTGTTATCTTGATTGAACGGAAGAATTTTTATCTTATGTTTTCTGCAGAGACACTCCTCAGAGGATATTCAGTTGTCAACATTTAGGCTTCATGCCAGTGGTGTAAAAGTACTAATACTCCATTACAAGTAAAAATAAATAAATAAATAAATAAATCCTGCATTGAAGGTTTTACTTTTACGTTTATAAGCATAATGAGGAAATTGTTCTTACTAATACAGGTTTGTAATCAGTGCAGACCAGTCCCTGTAATTGGTTCTTATTTTATTGATGGTTTTTGAAAGAAAAATAAAAGTAAGGGAGGATATGGCCCTGGCCCATGTTTGGGTCTTGGTCCTACAGACATTGTGGTGGACCAGGCATTAAACATGTCTGTGCCTGTGTTGTAATCCATCCATGACACAAACAAGCTTAACTGCACAATGGGTCTTCTCAAATACTGAATCTTGTTAAAGGACAAATAGCTTAAATTCCCAGTTGAGTTCACATAGGCCGATAGCTATGTGGACTCAGGAAAGAGGGAAAAACAAAAAACCTTAGCTCATCATGGATGTTGACAATTCAGTTAAAAATGAAAAACTGAGCTGTTTACTTCTTTTCTCAGGTCAGTTCATTAATTGGACAAATATTTTAATAAGTCATTGTTCAGTTTATAAAATGTCAGGAAGGAGTGAAACTGTCCGTCAGAACCTAAAACAATGTCTTCACTTGTCTTGTTTTTGCAACAGATACAAGTTGAGTCGTGTGAGTCAAACTAAAGCAGGACATTTTCACATTTGACAGGCTGAAACCAGAAAACTTCTGGCAGCTTAAAAAAATATGATTTATAACGAGGGCAGAGACTCAGATGCAGAGAAACTCACAGGAGACCAGGTAAAGTTCAAAACAGAAGTGTCGTTATCAGACTGACTTCCTGTTCATTCACAGGAAATCAGTTCAATTACGGCAAACAACAGAAGGAAAAAAACAAGAGAAAATAAGAAACAAGGCAAAGTTGAGGAGTGTGTGACTTTCACTGGTGTTCAGATCCTTTACATAAGTAAAAGTACCACACAATAGCACAAACAAACGAACAGATGGAGGCAGTGTATTCAAGCAGCTCCTGTATTCTCCTCAGTAAAATCACTAATTTTGTCAGTGTAGTCTGATACTGATATATAGTGATGTTTCTGGTTAAACAAAAAGGCCTGTCTCTGTATGAATCCTATCCATAATGTTGTCAGACATTTATAATAACAATCTGAGCCTGTCAGTGGCAAAAACAAGCACTTTAGTGGATGTACTTTGACGTAGACAGTTGCCCATTGGATTACATTGTAGCAGCTGTTAGAGGTGGCCAGATACATTGTTCTTGTTCAATACTGGTCCTGGTTCAGAAATACACATCAAAATACAACCAATAAACACATACTTTCATCATCTTTTATCTCCCCTCTGTACAGTGCAGCCCCTGTTATTCCAGTGTGATGGGATTGTTCAAGTAGAGGAGGTGTAGTATGGTGTGTACAGGTACTGCCTCAGAGAAAAACTTGGGGAACAAATGTTGCTCCCCTTGTCGTTCCAAAACCTGCAAACTTCATGGATAGGATTCCCACAGAGATAAACCTTTTTATTAAAGACTAACATCCCAGAAACATTGCTGTATATCACCACCAAACTGACACAAACCAGTAACTGCTGGTCCACTGCTGCCTTCATTTGTTAGCTTGTTTGTGTTATTGTGTGACTTTCAGTGGTGGAAGAGGTATTCATATTCTTTACATGAGTAAAAGTACCACACAATAACACAAACAATCAATCATTTACATCCAAAAACATGTGAAAATCAGGCCCAGGGTAAAAAATGCTTGAGATGTTTATGGTTAAATAAAAAAACAAAACAAATTAATTTGTTGAGGTACAGAGGGATTCATGGTTGGACTTTTTTCAGGCTTGGAGTAGTTCAGAAAAACTCCACCAGGGGCCGATATTGAGCCCAATTTGTCATTAAAGGACAGAAAGTTCTTCCTTGTCATTTAAAAAAAAAATCATTTTCCATTTTTTTTCTTGAAAACCTCTGACAATTTTTCAGTCTCCTCCTTTGCCTTTTTTATTTTCCAACAACCTCCTCTCACATTTCTCTTCATCTCCTGGGTTTTTTAATCACTTTTCAGGGTCTGGACATGCTCATAAATCTAACAGGTACAACAAAAACCAAACCAGTTTGTCACTAAAGGCACTTCCTGATAGAAGGGGGGAGAGGGAAGGGAGGGAGGGGGGAAGCAGAGATAAGGGAGGCTTCAACAGCCTGGAGACAAAGGTGGTGTTGTTGGTTTCAGCTGGTCCACTGGGAATGGAGAGCAACTCAAGTTACCTCAGCTAAACAAAGCTGAATCCCTGTCCCAGGAGGTGTGTGTGTGTGTGTGTGTATGTATGTGAATACACCTGTGAAGCCTTTGTTTCTCTTCATCTGCACATTTTTTCTTGCTTCACGTTTTGTCCTTTAATCGTTCTCATCACTGAGACATTATTTAAAACTCCATACCTACCATCATGGCTCATGAGACAATGGGTCCAGGGCTCAGACTTGTAATAAAAGCTCCCCCCACCTCTCCTGTACAGAACCCCCGGGGCTTAAAGAGACACAAAATGAAAACAAATTATGAGTTGCTTATACTCATTTTGTGTTTCTTCGTAATTATTTTGTGTCTCTTTGCAGTCACTTCAGACAGAGACTCCAGACCAGGAGCCTCCTGACCTCAGTCTGTGCCTGGTTGGCCCATTCAGTAACACATCTCTGCCTGTCATCACTTTCTCTCGGCCCCTCTTTTTGCTACAGTATCTAGCTAACAGTATTTCCAACAGTTGTATCAGAAACAACTCATCTGATCTATAAGACCCATAGACAGTTACCTGATCAATCAATTATTAGATTGAAACTATCAGAAATGTAAATGTTTAACTCACTTATCATAGGAGAAGTCAAATGTTCTCTGTCTACTGCCTTTCTAAATGAGATGAACTTTATTAATCCCATGGGATGAAACAATAATCACTCCCTGTGGGGCAGTTAAACACCATCTTCCACATGACAGGAGTGGAGATACTGTCCACTATACTAATGAGAAGTAGTTGCCATTTACAGTTTTATATGATTGGAAATGAACATCATCTGAGTTTTTAAATATTTGTCAGACAGAACAAGTTATTCGAAGACATCTTCTGTATCTGTAAAACTATGAACATTTTTTTAACATGTTTCAGGATTTTCTCGATCAGTTAATTGTAAAAATGTCAGACAGATTAATTATAATGAAAATAATCTTGAGGCTAGATGACAAAAAAATGAAGAACAAAACTGTTCTATTTCATATTGCTCATATGAAGTGTAGAGGCAGGCAAAAGTTCATGTTAAGAGCCGGTGAGAAAAATACTTTCTAACAGTTAATGAGGAGGAATAAAAGTTGATTTAAATCCACATAAATGCTGGTGCTCAGAGAGCTGCTGCTGGGTTTGTCATTTACCTGCTCCTTAATTGCTTTCACCTGGTGTCCAAGGTAAATCAGCAGTTTTCAGCAGGTCCTGTGTTTGAAATCCACTGGAACAGGCACCTACAGCAAGTCCCCCTCCCCCACCTCACTTCATCTCCACCCCCTTCAGCTCCACCCCCTCCCTCCCTACCCAGGTGAGCCTCTCAAAGGGTGCGGTTCACAGAAAAAGCTGCAGCTAGTTCAGAACAGTTTAGCCTCATTTTCTTCTAGTAAACCTTGAACTGAGAGCCATGGGGGGACTGCAGTGCATCAAATACCTGATGTTCATCTTCAACTTTCTCTTTTGGGTATGTAGCATCACCTACACAGTGGTAGTTGTGGTTGATACATGAGGTTGTAGATTTGGCATTGAAGTGGTTTGGTTGGTTTTAGTCATTGCACAAGAGAAGTTTGAGAATGAGTTATAAATCCCACAGTTTGTTTCTGATTTCTGATTGCTACTGATAAGCTGCTTATCTGTAATTGTTTGTGACCGGAGGAATTAAATGTGGAAAATCTAATCTAAAAGTTTTCCAGCCTTACTTTTCCTCATTGTTTAGATTTTTTTTAGTTTGAAAGTGATGTTTAGAAATATACTGCTGAATGACAAATTACTTTTTCTGTGTTTTTTTTAATTTATTTTTATTAATAAGTGGCTGCAGTGAAAACTCAGCCAAGTAAATGCATCAGTTGTCCTCAGGGCTGTGTGGCTACGATGTGTCATCATGAAACTGCGTCAGTGGAAAAACTTGATACAAACTGATGAAGTTAAAATCATGCGTGGTGTTCCTATTTTTAGGGTTAGGTCACAAAAAACTCCACATTATCTTTTAATCTTGACCCAGCTTTGACAGATCAGAGCATGTATTACAAGTACTACAAGTAAAATTTTGCACTTGAGCAAAAGATAAAAGTAAAAATCAGTTTTACTCTCAAACTAAAGGTTCTGCGTGGAGTCTGGTAGTGATATAAAGTGATGATTCCGGTTAAATAAAAAGGCTTATCTCTGTAGGAATCCTATCCATGACACTTGCAGGTTTTGGAAACAACAAGGGAATGAGCATTTGTTCCATGAGTTTGTCAGGTTTAACTGTATGTTTCCTGTCAGGAGGCTTTGCCCAAAAGTGTTGCTGTACACTTAACACCACAGGTTACATGAAAGACTTTAACTTGCCTGCAGCCTGTAAGATGTGCACTGGTGTGTATCTGTGGTTTTTTTTAGGTCAGGATACAGTATGTTCCAGAGGTGGGTATGTACTCTATACAGAACCTGCATACACACCATACTATCCTTTCTTTACTTAAACAATCCCAGCACACTGGAATAACTGGAGCTGCACTGCTGTTTTCACATCTGTGTTTGAAAATCACTTCAGTTAAAGTCTGAGCTTTAAAGTCAAACATAAAGCATGTGTTTACTAATTAGATAAGTGTAGTGGAGTAAGGTGGCGTTTACTTGTTACAGAATTTATTATTTTTTGCACCATGGTATCGCTCCTTCTGCTTAAGTGAAGTTTCAGAGTAACTCCTCCACTATTCCTAAGAGAGATTTGTTCCTCACTGCCTGCTGTGTCATTACTGTTAGTACCTGTTTACAGCTGGTCTGTGCTTAATGACTGTTTTTGAGTCTGAGATAACTGTGGATATAAACAAATGAGTACCCACCACCAAAAACGTAAACATCAGATTATAAATGTTTGTTTATTCCACAATGTAATGACTGAACTGTTTGTCAGGACTCGTTACTGTAAGCAAATCGGCCTTTAGTGTCCCTGTTTCTCTGCATCTTCTTACAAATTTATGCTGGATGTCACATTGTAAAGCAACAAAACTCAAACTCAGAAATTATTCATTTCTCTGAAGCAGTAGTTGTCTATTTGGGAGCTAATGATGCGGCAGAGTGCCTTTGTGGTTAATGAGAGCTAATGTGAACCTCAAGGGGAAAGTGCTGTTTTCCTCGTCAGATGGTTTCACTGCTGCCTCTGCACAAACACCACAACTCTCCTGAGTGTGTTTACTGTGCATTAACACCAATCATCATCCAGGACACTCAAGTTTCCTGTTCTTCTTTCCTTCTGTTTGTGTTGTTAAGTTGGACAGTAGATAATAAAAACACACCGATGGAAAGTGCTTAACTAGATCAGAGTGCAAAGTACAGATTTATTGCCTGTTAGATAAAAGATGGGCTCATAAATCCTGCACCTTTTTTCTGTCGTGTTCACATCTGACTGTGGGTTTGACAGCAGATGATAATAAAGAACTCTGCTAGCTGTTGATCCAGTAATGTATTTTGGGATGATCATATCTCACATCAGTATCAGTTGTAAATGGGGCCTTCGCCAGATTTGTTTAACAAATCAGATCTTCAGGGTTAGGGTTACACACTGTCTGCACTGTTATTTGCAAGTGATCAGATTGTATTTGTGTGTCCAGATATGGCCAGCCTTTCTGCATGGGTTGCTGTGGTAACGATGTAGGTGTAGCTGTGCTGGTGATCTGGCTGTCTAACGAGGAAGCTGAGAAATGGAGGCCCTGAGCATTGGTGCCTTGGTTCCTGGTTTGACTGTTGGGCCACTGCATATCATTCCCCTGGTGTTGTTGTTGGTGTGAAAGGACCCTCGAAGTCTTCTTAACTGAAAAGTTTCCAAATATGAAAGAATAGTTCTCTGTCTTTCTCCACTGTCCACCAGCAAGTTTAGTGTGAACCTAAACCATCACCATATGGCAGCTAATGCCGACTCCAGCTCTTGGCTCATGCAACAAAACTGCTGAACACATTCATTATAAATGTCACAATAACTCAACAAGCACAATCCTGAGTTCAGCCGCAGTTTAAGCATGAGGCCACATGTGGTTTTGACACATAGTGAGGTCTGACTGCTTGATCATTTTGACAAATGTCTGACACATTGCTAGGTGTGGTGATGAGTAACCTTCCTTTAGAGCAGCACACTGAGTTTTAAATTATGTACAGCAACTGCCAGAGGAACCGTATGGATGTTGCATCACAGGCAGGTTGAGTGTATTTCAGGCTAACATGCTGTTATAAGGCTAAAATAATCCAATTAATTCTCACCCAGCTAATTTGATTTTAATTGCTTGGCCAAGTGTCAGGAAATAACAGTTTACCAGTAGTTTATAGGTTTAATTTTAAATGATTTATTGTCTTAATCCATGTGATTACAGTCTGTTTTTATGGTGCAAGTATAACTCATAAATTTCAGTGTTTAATTGACAAAATTCTTCCATATTGTCTTGGTTAAATGTTTTTTGTCTTTGTTTCACAGTTAGAAAGTTTTGAATTCATGTCTTTGTTTTTAGGGTTAATTCTTTTCATAACAGGATGCCTATTTTACTGTATGTAACCCTTTACATGAATAATAACTACTTCTCAAGAAACTGCACAGTCTCATTTGAAATAATTATCCATCTGAGAAAAGCAGCTGGTTGGTTGACTAGATAGAACAGAGATTAAGGAATCCTGAATCAGAACCAGAGTTAATTTGGTGGAAAAGAGAGACAGACTGAGCTGAGTTGAACTGGCTTCATGGTGTCTTATTGTGATTGGACAGATGTGTGTTCATGCTCACGTCCACTGATTCATGAGGACGTGGTGCCTGTTGCCCAACAACACAGACGTCAGGATCATGCTGCGAGACATGATGGGAGTTATTTGGGTGGCAACAAAGACTTAATGTAAACTGCGTCTTGTGGTTGCTTTGGAGATGATGAGTCATAATGAGGCATTATTACTGTGGTCAACACTGTGGGAGACGCACATACACAAGATGGGCGATCCTTGTTTGCTCCCATGCTCAGTTTCCTCTGAATAACTCGACATCCTACATTGTGCAGAAGAGATCCTCCATCACAGAGTGAAGATGCTGGAGTGTTGTTGATCAGGTTTTTCTGGTTGGGTTGTGTAGTTCGGAGAATGTATGGGTGTTTTAGCAGAAAGTGTCGCTTTCACATTCACATTCCTTAACTCTTGGCTCTGTGCTCTACTCCTGCCTCAATCCATCCCTGTGTGTTCTTACCTTGACATACCTATTGTGGCCACACAAGCAGCTATTGTTCTCCTTAGGATGAATTACAAAAGCTTTGTTGATCATCTCACTTTTCATCTTGTCCCTGCCATCAGGTCAAAAATACCTAGAAAAAGTCACGTCACTCACATCAGTGTAGCATGCAAGAAGCTGACATACAACAACGCTAGGTTACTAAATTGTCCAAGGACGGATTAATGGACAGTGATCCACTCACAAGGGTCCAGTCCAAAGGAAAATTATAAACACAAATTTTGGATACATCTCAGGGTGATGTCATACCTGAAAGTTGGTCCAGAGGCCCTTTTCACACCTGCTACTCTGGTTTGGACCAAACATTGGAGCTGTGAAAAGACCTTCAAAGTTCACATAACTGAAAAAATATTAAAGAAAAGGGTCTCAGAAGCCTTCAAAAATGCACAATTTTTCAAATGTAGACTGTTTCTTTTTAGAATCTGTGATAATTGTTTGGGTGAATGAATTAAATGTTGCAGCATTTTAGTTCCATGATAACACAAAATATTTCTTTGCTAAGTTTGCAATTAATTGTAATCAGTATCCTGCATTTTCTGTTATGTAGAAAAAGACCCAGCATGGTTTGATATCAACGTCTGTATCAAAGGAATACATTTTAAGTTTCCTCGATTTTTGTTATGAATAAATAATAAATTCTGTTGCATATGTATGCTCATGTATCTCCATGTAAAGCCATGCCTATATATCCTCTTATAGCAGTAAATATTATATATATATATGTTTTTTTTCTGCTGTAGTTGGCAGGTACTGGAGTTCTAGCCGTGGGACTTTGGCTACGTTTTGACTCCAGGACAGCAGGACTGTTTGAAGGACAGGACTCGCCCACAGTCTTCTTCACTGGTAAGGTCTTTGGCTTTAAAATGCAGCCTCAACAGATACACCCAGGTGTAGGTGTAGTGACAAGGGGAACAGTGGGAGTTAAATACACAGGAGATACACAGGGAGAGCACTTGGTTTAGTCCATTTCTGTCCACTACAGTACACAAAAACAGTTTGTCTCTAAACTACAATATTTGATAAAATACCCAGGTTCATTAAGTTAGCGGCCAGCAAATTAAAATTAAAGAACAAAATCCTTTTTGTCTTCCCTCAAACATTGCTATGTAAAGCTACCAGAATAGTAATACCGCTGCCTTGATCTGTTAGATTGTTTGTGTTACTGTGTGGTACTTTTACTTATGTAAAGGATCTCAGGGCTTATTCAACCACAGAAGGTCACACAAACAAGCTAACTGATCAAGGTAGCAATATTCCAGCAGCTGCTGTGTTATCGTTGGTAAAATTACTGTTTTTATCAATGGAGTCTGATAGTGATACATAACAATGTTTCTGCAGCAAAACAAATATTCTTTTCTGATGTCACCTCAGTTGATTCTGGTTGTATGTGAATAGTGTTGATCTAAAAGGCTGGATATTGAACAGGAAGCGCTGCTTCCTGTGTTCATAAAACTTTCAGTAATTTCATGGATATGAGTAGTTAAGAGTTAAGTGCATGTTTTATGGCGTTATAGATTTGTGGGTAAATGGTTTTGTTACATTAGGAGTGGAGGTGGAAGAGCTCAGACCTTTTACATCAGTAAAAGCAGCAATACTGTAATATAAAAATACTGGTCACATCTGTCTCATTCTTGTGAACGCAACATCTCAAGAACGCTTTGGGGGAATTTCTTCGAATTTGGCACAAACATCCATTTGGCTCAAGGATGAGTGTAGAAACTGGTTATTAAAGGTCAAAGGTCATGGTGACTCACAAAACATGTTTTTGCATAGAGTTTGTATACTGATTGTGACAACATTTCACACACATAAAATGAGGAAGTGCTGACATATGGAAAAGGTCAAAGGTCAGCTTCACTCTGACATCGCAGTGTTCTGCAAAAACACTTTTCTGGCTGTTATTCAGCGCCATGACTCAGGAACAGAGGGAGGGATTGTGACCATATTTCCTGCAACTTGACTGATGGTAACTAGTTTTGAATCAGTCAACAACAATATTAGTAGTGTGATGCGTGCAATACAGCTGGACTTTAACATTTGACTGGTTGAATAAGATCACTGTTGTTGTCATGTATTTGTTAAATGTGACCTGATGGGCGTTGCTTCATTATCTGGGGCAGCGCTCCAGCAGCAGCAGCAACCTGATTAGAGAGCCAGGCAGCAGGGCGTACAGAGGGCAGCTGAGGCCAAAGTTAGCTCCTCCAGCCTGGCAGAGCCCTTCCACACATAGCTTTCATTCTTCTCCAGAGGACAGGGGACGTCTTTGTCTCCAGACTTTTGTATTCTCTGGGGAACTGTCACAGAAAAGACGGACTGGCTCCCCTCCCCTTCTCTCTTTGTGTTTCACTTCCATCAAACCGAGGAGTGAAGTGGGCAGTCGGGCGACAAAAGCATTGGTCTGAAATGACAAACATCTTAATAACAGCTTTGGAGAGAAGAAGCGCTGGAGGAGGAATATTTTTGTGGCTAATGTACCCATGACATCAGTGCTGTGGTTTCTGTTATCCTACAGTCATATTTTTATCCTTTATCATGATTCATCCTCATAAAGCTACATGAAGGGACGATAAACACACTGGATTATCACTGATGGCTCTAAATCATTTTACACACTAACTACTATGTGTAAAAAACACATGGATTCTCTTGTGTTGCTTTTTGCTGTTGCTAAACTAACTATGGCACACTATGTAAATATTTCATGTAAATTTACATTATGAGAAGCAGACAAAGCCTATAGGCAAAGCAGATGTTTTCTGTGCTGCCTTTTTCATGTGCCCTTGTCGTCATGTGTGCCATAACCCTAGTGAAGATCTTCTCGCCACATCGCTGACCTTCATGTGTTGTTGCAGGCGTGTACATTCTGATCGCAGCAGGGGCTCTGATGATGGTCGTGGGCTTCCTGGGATGCTGCGGAGCCATCAAAGAGTCGCCGTGCATGCTGGGACTGGTGAGTCCTCCTTTCTTTTTACGTATGAAATGGCTGAAAACAAATACCGTAAGAGGAACCAAAAATGTAATATCTTTGATTAACGTGATCATGTTTCCAAATGAGCTGCAGAATAAAACCCTGAGAAAACTTGCTTTCTTGTTTAGTTCTTCCTCTTCCTGCTCATCATCTTCGCTGTGGAAGTGGCTGCTGGGATCTGGGGCCTCTCCAACAAGGACCGGGTACACAACACAACACACACGGACACACATGCATTCATTTTGTTGTGGGTAGTCAGTTTGTATCAATGTTTTTCCTTGTGTTTTCAGGTGGTGGAGGACGTCACAGAGTTTTATAAACAGACTTACAACAACTACAAAGACACCAAACAGGAAGCACTGAAGGAGACCCTCCGCCTCATCCATTTTGGAGTGAGAACACACACCTGAACACCTGCTTGGCATCCATTTGTTGACTTTGTTTTGCTTCTTCCACTGTTTTCAAACCCAAGTGTCAGAAAGGCTTACAGTATTTAGTGTTTGTGTGATTAGTGAGTGCTTGTTTTCCACAAATGTCTCCATATGATACAAGTATAGTCTGTATATTTTCTGTCATTGAGTAGGCAGTCAGACGACGTGGATCCATTACTGAATGGGTCTAGTGGACACAGGCCCCTGTCACTATCAACATTTGTTTTTAGAAAATCACAACACAATGAAATGCACACAAAACAGAAAACAAAATGACTCAACAGCCACAGGGAGACTCACAATGACAAAATAGGGATGTATGAAGACCTAGGAAAGACGCAAAATAAACACAAAATAAACACAAAAATATGCAAAATAACTGCATCTCTTTCTGGTCATTTTGTGTCTCTTTGCAAACAGACCACACAGAGATGGAACGGGTTTTAAAAAGACACAGAATTAACACAAATATATGCAAAAAAAAACACACTCACTGACTACGAAGAGACGTGGAACACATCTGTTAGCTGTTTTATGTGTCTCTCAGTCTGGGTGTCTTTTATGTGTCCCCATTGTCCCATAATCCATCCATTATCATGAAGTGGAATAATCTCCTGGTCAGGTCACCTGGTCTGAGATCAGTTGTGTAGTTTGTGTACCCCCATGTGTTGTGAGCAGCACAGCAACTTGGATGTTCAAAGTCTTGAAGTCTGTGTGAGGCTTTACAGATCACATCTGACTACTCTGTCCTCTTTCTCTTCACAGCTGAACTGCTGTGGTCCGACAGGAACAGTGATCGATGCTGCCAGAGATATCTGCCCCAAAAAGGATGGACTGGAGGCCCTAATCACCACGGTAACACAACATAAAAACACAGACTTGAACCATAGAAAATTTGTAACGATTAATTGATTGATGAGATCTGTCGCTGATTAATTCTGTGTCCATGTTGTACTTGTGTGCAGTAGAAAATCATATCTGTCCTTCCTCTGCTCTTCTTGTCTTCAGAGCTGTCCGGCTGCCATCGACGAGATGTTCAACAACAGGCTGCACATCATTGGTGGGGTTGGCATTGGTATTGGAGTCATTATGGTGAGTGTGAGGACTGTTGCCGCAACTAATCAATAAAAAGTGAATAAAAATGTACATGCTAATGCACACAGACAAACACTTTATGGTATAATATTTAACTAATCCACATTAACATGTCTATAAACAACCAGACCTTCATGATTTTAATAACTCAGTAACAGCCCTTTTCATTTGGTTGCCTGTCATTGGCGTCAGTGCTGTAGTTGCCAGAAGCATCAAAATTGACTTTTTTGTCAAGTTTTAAGCCACATTTTTAGAACACACTTTTTAGATGTTGGTTGTTTTCATCTATATATTTTTACCAGATGAAGGATTTTAGTCATCAGATGTCTGGATCTGAAGTTATCAGACAAATAAGCTGAGCAACTGTTGAAGGCAGCTCAAGTCGCTTCAACGTGATTTGAACATGAAACTTCATTCAGTGGTTTAATCAGCTTTTAACACCTGGCCCATTTGTTTGAGGAGGAAACCTCTCAGGAGAAGCTGACTGCAGTGACAGCCATGTCAGTTAAGATGACTCCCATGATCCCATGCTGCTTTATGACGTCACCAAATTCTGTCTTTTGTTTTGTTGAGACTGCTAGTGTCAGAAAATTACATATTGCACTTGAAGGAATAGTTTGACATTTGTGGAGTGTGAGCAAAGATTGATGCCACTCCAACAACTGCTCGATGAATGTAAAGCTACAAGTAGTAGCTGGTTATTCAGTGGTGCAGGAAGTATTCAGATGCTTTTCTACTAATACAGAATAGAATTAGAATCAGAACAATGTACTTAAAGTATTAAAAGTTAAAGGATGAGTCCAGTATTTTGTAACCTGGAGCAGTACTGAGCAGGAACGGTGAACCTGGCCACCGCCAACAGCTGCTGCAATGAAATCCAGTGGGCAACTGTCCACGTCAAAGGAACATCAGTATATATCACTACCAGACTCCATTGAGGGAAAATGGGAATTTTACCAAGCAGGAGCTGCTGAATTTGTTTGTTTGTGTTATTGTGTGACTTTCAGTGGTGGAAGAAGTATTCAGATCCTTTACATGAGTAAAAGTACCACACAATAACACAAACAAACAGATGGAGGCAGTGGTATTCCAGCAGCTCCCGTATCCTGTTTGGTAGTGATAAAATGAACGTTTCTGGTTTGACAAAAAGGATCTTACTATTTAATGAATCTCTATCTCTGTAGAATCCTATCGATAATGTTGTAAACTCTTATTTGAAAGATTTCAAAGATTTTTGTCCCTATCATCATTTACACCCAAAAACATGGAGAAAGTCAGACCCAGATTCAAAAATACCAGAGTTATTCTTTCTGTCTACATTAACTCTGTGTTCCTGCCTCCTCTTTCTCTCCACAGATCTTTGGGATGATCTTCAGCATGATGCTCTGCTGTGCCATTAAGAGGTCCAGAGACTTTGTTTAAAACCACACACAAAAATCCTCTCCATCTTTAACTCGTGTCACTTTTTACACCTGCTGCTTTAGAGTTTATACCAGTTTAATAATGATAACCGTCATCTCTTAGTTTCCTGCCTTGAATCCATACAGGATGGCCACATTGACCTGTGAGAGTATGGAGCCTGATCAATGATGCTTCTTAATTTTCCACTCTGTCTGTAGGGAGATTATATTTGTACCCAGAGTAAACTGAACAAATGCCCAGTATACTACAGGAAAAGAGAGACTCTGTTGCCCCCTGGAGGACTGCAAAGATCACTCCGTTTTTTCTTTTTTCGGATAAAACCACTTCAATTTATGTAAAGCAAGTTGAAAGTTTGCCTGTGGTGAGTTGTGATCTAACAGGCTTTTTTTGCAGCTAACTGAATTTTACCGTGTGACTCATGTTTAGATTTTATTAAATTTTTTCATTAGAAGCTTTGGTTTTTATAAAAAAAAAAAAAGAACTGTGGAGTTTTATGCACATATTTTGATGAATGCAGTTCAAATATAATGTATCTTTATGTCAAATAAATGAACTAATAAATGCTGATTTGTGTTAAACGGAGTCTTTTCAGTACATGTACACTGATTACTGTTGTTGCTTTTTGTCCAGATGAGTCAGCTGATGTTTATTTAAGGAGCTTGGTCCACAAAAAAATATCTCAACAGCTACTGGATGGACTGTCATGGAGTTTGGTGCAGACATTCATGGTACCCAGAGGATCACAGAGGATGGTGATTCCTTGAAATGTCTGAACAGTAAGGGAATGATTTGGGTGCAAACCCAACGTTTAAATCTGCTACATTTCCTCAAACTCTGCCCAGATTTTCAGATAAAGAACTTCAGAAATGATCTTTGTTGTGCACTATGTGCCTGGGCCCTGCTGACCTCTGACCCTCTGAATGCAGCATGTGCCCTGCTGCCTCCAAGTTCCCATTAAATCTGTGGCTTCTGGGGCCCCTCAGAGTGGCCCTTCCAACAGCCTTGGACCTACATGGGTTCAATTTGATGTAATATCTTTAATACTAAAATGTGTCAAGGTCATAAATTTAAATAATATTCCTACCTGTTACTGAACTAAATGGTAATAATGACCAATGTGACACCAGAAACCCAAAATAAGAGTTTTATTTGTAGTTCATTTACAAAATACAAGAAATACATTTAAAAACAGTTAAACAAAAAGACCCTCCATAGAAATGATAGAAAAGGCTGCAGGTTTTTACAGTGTTTGTATTTATAAAAATGTTTCAGAGCCTCGGTCTCTGCAGATCTTTAACTTTTATTGTTAAGGAGTTTATCCAGTAACCTGCACAAAGCAATGGACAGCAGTCACAAAACATTCACAATTGCCATTTTAAACACTTTAACTCATTACTTTTTGTCACTTTTGAGCATGAAAAACAAACAACTCACCCAAAAGCGAGATTTAGGGGTTTGCCTTCTCGCTTTTTTGCCAATTATGGAATTGCAAATATTTGTATTTGTTTAGTGAAAAGACTGAAAAATAGTTTAAGAAACTTTTAAACTGAGGCTTTCATTATCTTACTTACAAAACTCATCTCATTTAAATCAACTCATTTAAAGGAATAGGTCAACATTTTTGGAAAATATGTGTAAAATATATTTTTCTTTCTCTTTTTTCTGCTCAGAGTTAGACAGGAGGAGTTAGCAGTTGGTTAGCTTAGCTTAGAACAGGAACAAAATCCACCTGCCAACTCTAATTAACTTATTAATTAATGAGTTTTAGATGTGCTGGTAGGTGGATGTTGCAACAATCAGATAGAGCTAGGCTAGCTGTTTACAGTCTTTATGCTAAGCTAACTGAGGCTACCACATGAGGGTGGTATCTGAATATCCCCCAAAAATGCTGAACTATTCCTTTAACAGAGACAATGTTGTAGGAACACAAAAACAGTGGTGGTGGTAACTGTATCTACGTGCGTGTCTGTGTGTGTTAGTCCTCCCAGGCGAAGTCGAACGGCTGGAAGTCGTCTCTCAGCTGTTTGCAGCTCTCCTCCTCCTCCTCCCTGGTCTGTTTACACTCCTTCCAGTCGGCTCGAGTCGGGATGTTGAGCACCGCCTCGCTGGCCAGAACCTCCCTGTGTTCGTAAGGCAGTATATTTTAAAAACACAGCAGGTGTGTAGTGGTACATGCACAGAGGCTAACTCCAGGCTTTTTGACCCTGGGCCTTATTTTCCTACGTCCACTGCTTGTTTTGGTCACTGACAGGCTCAGGTTGTTATTATGACTGTCTGACAACATTATGGATAGGATTCCTACAGAGATAAACATTTTTGTTAAAGAGTAAGATCCTTTTTGTTTAACCAGACACATCACTATATATCACTACCAGACTCCACTGACAAAAAACATAATTTTACCAAGCACGACACAGGAGCTGCTGGAATATGGCTGCTTCTGTTGGTTAGTTTGTTTGTGTTATTGTGTGGTACTTTTACGGGATCTGAACACTTCTTCCTCCACTGAAAGTCACACAATAACACAAACAAACTAAATGTTTAAGGCAGCTCCTGCGTTCTGCTCCTGTTTTTGTTAGTGGTAGTGATATATAGCGAAGTTTCTGGTGTTTTTATATCCAAATGTCATTACACATTATTTTAAATGAGATTGAGATTTACCTTCCAAACTGCAGAGGAAAATGTTTCTGGATGCGGTAGAAGAGTTTCTCCCCTGAGTCCAGCTCCACATAGAAGTACGGTGTCCCTGGAGGAGCAATCTGAACACACATGCTTTTTGCAGCTTTTGTATTTACTATTATAAATCAACAGCATCAAATCAAAAGATGTATACTCCTATGGTGTGTGTATGTGTGTAGTTGTTTAACCCAGGTGTATTTACACATACCTGTTTGAGGTCAGTGTGTTCAGGAATCTCCATCAGCTCCATCTGTTGCTCCTGAGCCTGGACCATGAATGCCTCTTTGATGTCCTCTGTTGTGCAGCGGTCCAGCGGCACCGGGACGACCTGAACGATGACGATACAGAGGCCAAAAACTTCAACACGTGTTAGATCATCATTTCATGGTCACTTTGTGCCTCTCTATAGTCATTTAGCTTTTCTTTTCGATCACTGTGTGTCTCTTTTTTGTCATATTGTGTCCATTTGAAGTCATTTTGCTTCTCTTTTTAGCAAATTTGAGACTCTCTATGGTCATATTGTGCCTTTCAGATGACAAATATTAACAGTTACTTCATACAGAGCCTCTGTCCCAGGTGTCTGCTGATCTCTCAGGCTCTTAAATATAAAGTTAGAAACAAAAAGAGCTTTGACTGTTTCTACCTGTAGCTGCAGGTGTTGGCTTCTGTAATTCCTCTCAAACAGCACGCATCGCTCTCCTTTGCTCTTGTAGAAGCTTGTCAGGGCCGACTTGTACTTCTCCATCTCCTCCACCACCTCAGAGCTCAGGTCCACCACAGACTGGTAGTGACCGATGGGGAGGATCAGGATGTGGTGAGGAGTCAGTCCGCCTTTAGCCAGAGCCAGGTAACACTGCAAACAAAACCATTCCGAGTTATGCTGATGTGTGTAAATTAAATGTTTTTTCAGTGCCTTTCCAGTATTACTGGATGTACATTGATATGGTATAAACTCACATGTGTTCCTATGCTGATGACGAGGTGTTTCTCCACCTGAGGACTGGCCAAACAGAACCAGCAGGGACCAGTGGGCTGAGCTTCACAGGATAAAAAGAGAAGAAATATTAAAATACAACTCATTCTGTTAGTTTACTTTTATCCCCTTAAGCTATAATTGTAAACTGGAAACATGCTAACACTAACATACAGGTGTATTTGGGAACCAATTCGATGGATGACATGACCCTGTAAAAGCTCATATCATGGGCTGTAAAGGTATTCTCAGGTATGTTTTTAGCATTGTCGCCTTTAAAAGTAGCCGACAGTAGCCATTAGCAGCTCCTGTTTACAGGTTTCCCAGTGATATACAAACATCTATCACTGGATTAATTTGATACTGAAGAAAACTTAAAAATGTGATGATTCTCAGCCAAGGCAAGGAGTTATAAGGAGCGTCTTTTGGCATATAATTTCTCTGCAGATTTACCAATCTTCATTCGAACTGGACATCAAAAAGAATTATATTCCATTGCAGATTTGACTGAGATATGACTCTGAGGAGAAGCATGATTTTTGATGAAATTTGTGACAACCTGGTTACATGATTTTTAAGTATCAAACAAGTTCTGAAGCCTCTTTTTTCTATGATTTCTAAGCAGATTTGTGGGCACTTATTCATGATGGACATCAAAGATAATGATATCCTCAGGAAGTGTAAGTCACACTGAATGAAAACAGTGTAGAACATAGTCTACCATAATGCTACCATTTCTACAGCTGGCTGGACTCACGGTGCCTGCGGGGCTGTTTGGGTTGTCCCTGATGATGCCTGTCTCCATCATGCTGCTGGTCTCGTCCCCGTCCGTCTCCATCTGGATATCTTTTCCTGCCACGGCCACGAGGACCCCCACCCTGCTTCTTGCCCAGGTCAAAGAAGAACTGATGGGAAGGCTCCTGAACAGAAGATGAAGAAGAAGAAGAAGAAAAAGAGACAGGGTTGAGTTTTGGATATGTCAGACAGGTGAGGCATGATTACAACACCTTGATTTACATCTCAAGAAAGAGAAAACATGATTAGCACACGAACACACTCTGTACCTCCTCCTCTGTGCCGCTGAAGCCTGTCTTTGGTGCGTCCGTCTTGTCTTTTGTGGAGCGTCTGTAGGGGTTTTCTGTCACATCCTGCGGCTGCTTTACCAGCTCTGATGGATCCATGGTCTTCATTGGGATTATGTTGAAGGCGTACAGATACTGAAGACAGAAACACACACACAGCTCAGGATGTGATGAGGGATAATCATGCTCTAAGATTTGGAAATAATGATGTATGATGTTGCCATGGAAGCAGTGAGTTACCCTATGG
This sequence comes from Lates calcarifer, assembly GCF_001640805.2. NCBI lineage: Eukaryota > Metazoa > Chordata > Actinopteri > Centropomidae > Lates > Lates calcarifer. The sequence continues at coordinate 12,785,171 of NC_066850.1, forward strand.
GCTACAACCTTACATTTTGGAAAACTGGCACTATTAAAAGTAGCAGAATTAACTATTAGAACTTCCTGTTTGCAGTGTACCCATGGATATACAGACAACTATCACTGGATTACTGTGATGCTGAAGAAAACTTAAAAACGTGATGATTCTCAGGCAAGTTCTGCAGTTTCTTTCCTCTATGATTTCCAAGCAGATTTACAGATGTTTATTTGTAATGGATTTAGATATATAATAATATAATATCATGGGGATATGCAAGTCATGCCTAATCTAAAAATATGTGTTTCATGTGTGAGTTATGACTCTGAGGAGGAGTGTGATTTTTCACATGAATTATGGCAATTAAAGGTTAAAGTATTGTAACCGCAGCTAAATCAGGAACCAAACAATAACTGACTTCCAGCTGTCTTTAGAGCCACCGTCAAGAACCTGTCACTTTCACCCAAAGAACTGACGTTCATGCGTACCTTCTTCTTGGCAGGGTTGTTGACAGTTGCCAGGGCGATGAAGCGGCTAACGTGCTGAGCATTTTCCTGGAGAACAAGATGATTTCTGAGGAGGGAAGCACATGTACAGTGCTGTTAACAAACTCAGAGTGTAACACAGAGGGAATCGGGAACTGCAAATCACACTTAATCCTGTACAGACAACCTGTATGGGAGTCTCTCATAGTGAGTGCCCTCTAGTGCAGCAAAGTGGTATCGTGGCTTCAGTTTGTCTGCGAGGTTGGCGACGGAGGTGCTCCCGCAGAACTTTGTGTTCACTTCCTGCAACAGAGACACATGAAAACAAACAACAGAGCCTTAAAACGTCATTCTTGACCAAAAACAATCTCACAACATGATCTATTTAATTGCTGCTCTGCTTTCAACTATATCACACAGTCTTCCTCAGCAGAATACGTCTGCCCAGCTGTCATAAAAATGCAGATGTTCAATTGAAGTTGTTACCGGGTTGTTTGCGTACTGCCACACTCCTCTGGGCCACTGTGACGTCAGCAGGATGTCGACCCCTCTGAACTTGGAGCTGCTGGTCAGCGGAGACACGAGAGCTGACAGGTCTTTGGCAGTGAAGCAGTGAGCCGGGGCTGGCTCCTGCTGAGCCTCCCGACCACTGACATAGGCTATCTGTAGCCCTGACACACCGGTGAACACACCTCGCCGACCTAAAAATGCACACAGACCAATAATGTTTCATAAAACAGAAACTTTAAAGGGACAAATCAAGAATTTCCCTTTAATTGCATTCATGTTTCCAGCAGAGTCTTACCCAGATATGTGATATTTTCAGCCAGCTCGCAGCCGTCAGCGCTGGGGAAGTTCTTCACCGTCTCCTGGCTCGCTGCTCCCAGGATGTAGGTGTGAATGGGGGCTGAGGAGGAGTATGGAAAATGGAGTAACACAGTGGTAAAAAAAAAAAAAAAAGAAAAGAGTGTTACAGCTGGTTAATCCAGGTGTTTGTACCTTTCTTGGCTCCAGTTTTGTATTGCTGCCACTCAGCCTCAGCCTCTGGTGTCGTTCCGAAAAACTCCCCAACACAAAGCAACAGCTGTACGAAAACAGACGTCAATACAAAATGTAGAAATTTTAAGACAATGAGAAAAAATAATGACCTAGTCATAATTTCATTTTATAATCTTATTATACTGACTTACAGCATCTTTTTTCATCATATATGTAGAAATGGACTTCCATAGTTAGTAAATACTGTTATATAGATGAGAATTTGATGAATTTGACTCACATCAAACTGTCCGGTCTTCTTCTGGATGGTCTGGACTCGATTGAAGAGAGCGTTCAGCCTGCCCTCGACATCCCCACATGCTAAGCTGCAAACAGAAACACACTTTAATGCTTTAATTTACATCATTATAACAACAGCTCATCAAAAATCAATTCAATATTCCCTTAAAGAAGCATTTAAGATTCCAAATAACTAACTTCTGTTGATTGACAGCTGAAAAGTCCCAAAACTGACTTCAGTGGAGCTTGTGCATTGGTAAACATGTTTGATATTAAAGACAACATTTCAGCACGACCAATAATATCAATATATATTTTTAAAGTGGCTGATCCGCAGATTAAATCACGTCTTATAATGCATATAAATGGGCCGATGAGTAACAAGTCCTTAAATCATCAAAATTTTGAACGAGGTTTGGCGAGGGTCATCGCCTTTTGTATGAATTTTATTTGAAACCTGGTTACATTTGGAACAATCTGACCTCCTGAAAATGTTAAGAAACCCCCCTTTGTCCAGCAGATCCAGAAAGACTTTTCTGCATATATTTCGTACACCTTATCACATCATGGGTATCATCATCAAATAAAATAAAAACCATCACAGGTTCAACCACAGCGACATTTGACGCAATGAAACGTGGTCAAAGCCACAGCTAAAGCATTTATGATAAAGTTGAACTTACACTCTCACTGGTTGTTCTCCCATGTTTTAGCTAAATTATATCCGAATGTGTTGAAATGTGTGGTTTGGATTTTTGCAGCTTGAATGTTCCGTACATCGCCAATAGTGGTCCGGTCGAAGCCACAGCGGAACTATTTTTGTCTCTGCAAATCACGTATTATTTACCCCAAAAATGTCATCACAAAATATACATCAAAAGTTAGTCGAATTTATTTCGTGTAAGTATTTATTTTTAGTATTAATTTCACATAATTTAAATCAATCAAAAAAATGAACAAGTCTGGTTTTTACCCGGAGACATTTTTTGAGGTGGCAGAATGGTTGCCAGGTTTTATTCTTACACGCAATGTCGAGCTGTTGCAAGCGGTTGACTTTTCCATCAAGAAAATATCTGACATTGATCAATAATGAAAATATTGTTAATGGCCAATTAAATGCCTAAAAAAAGAAGAATAAATATTGCATTTGTTTAAATTTAATTTGTTGTTGTTTTTTAACAGATACATGGAAGCTGCAGTTTACGGATAATCGTCTTTTCTGGCAACCCGGCGGCGGGCCCTCGGACGCCGAGCCTCCATCCTGGCACTTACCTTCATCCTGGTAACTCACAAGTCCCCGGACCAAAAACAGGAAGTAAGTATGCGAATCAAAAGTAAAATTCAGTTTCTGTTTGGTAGTCGAAGCAGAGGGAGCACAAAGTGAGGGGAAAACAGCTTCAAAAACAGAGAATAAAGCGGCAGAACTGCGTCAAAAACCGTACAGACGCCATAAGCTTCACCTTGTCGACTAAACATGGCGCCGAAGACTTTTCGTCTTTCATTTAGCGGCGTAGCTTGGTGGATGCTAATGGTTAGCATTGTGTCAGAGCTTCATCGAGTGTCTGTCACCGTTTGTTTGCCTCCTGGAAACGTAATTTAATGATACATTTAAACCAATATATTTGAGGACTGTAACGTCGATAACTCAACAGAAACTACGCATCTGTCTCTGCGCTTAATCTCAGTGTTATTGCCAGCGTTCAAAATAGCGATTCACGGGACGCTACGCCAAACCCCATTTGAAAATTTACCAATTTTGCACACACTGGCTGATTGCCGAACAATAAAAACACCTCTAACTTCAACTTGCATTAAAACATTTATAAAGTGCTTCAGCCTACAATTCGGCATAAATACTGTCCAGCAAGCACGTCTCTTGTTGACAAATTATGTCCACTTAATAAAAGCCCAGTATACAGTTATATGCAAAAGTTTGGACAAATTACACGTATTGTTTATTTTTGAGATGAAAATGAATAAATACAACCCTTGCAACAAATAGGCATTAAAATGAGTCTTTATTCAAATGGCAATGCAATGTAACTCTTTATTTATTATTTAAATGAATAAATTTAAAAAAACAAACAAACAGCACCTCACATCTTGTCTTAACTGCCACAGTTTCCCTTTTCCTGACATTTCTTAATGACAGTGGAAATTTCAAGCTCGAAGTGCTTTTATATATTTTTATAGCCTCCACTGCTTTGTAGGTGTTATCTAAATTTTTATATCTTCAGTCAGTTGTTTTCTGGTGCGTATGGTTTTCGAGTGATACCACAAGCTTTGAAGAGTTAATGAGTTAATTTAGGCCTAAAAAGTTGATGAAATTCTCAAACTTTATAAGTAGAAAAGTAACTAAACTCTTGCACATGCAACAGTTACTGTGTGTTCTACTTTCTAAAGTAAATAAAAAAAGGAACATTTAAGGAAAGGCTCATTTTTATGACTGTTTGCTGCTGAAGTTTATTTTGGAAAATAGATAATCTTCATAGTTGTTGTATTATTGCAGAGTGACCTTTAGATAGTATTTTTATATCAGTGTAAAGCCATTTTTCATTTAAGTACTGCTGCCCACAGTCAGTACGCAGATGACTGCGTCTCTTCTCTCAGCCTAAGAGGTGTGTGCACATACAAACATTTTATAATATTTTGACTGCAACTAAAGATTATTTTCATCATTAATCAATACTTTTTGATGATAAAATAGTGAAAACAGCCAGTATAATTCACACAGCCCAAAGTGACTTCTTCAGATGTCATGGTTTGTCTGACCAACTGTCTACAAATGCAAATATATTCATGTCTGACAGAAAAGCATCAGACTCTCACATCTCACATCCAGCTGTAACCAGGAAAGAAGGTTTTGCTTAAATTTTTTTTTAATGATTTGTTTGTCAAAGTAGTTGCTTTAAAACTGAATAAACTCACATCATTTATTTAACTACCACTAACCATCTGATGTACAATTTGTTTAATGTGCAGATTATTTCAGAAATAAACATTTTGGCCTTTTCTAAAAGTAATAACAAAATTACTATTACTATTTTGAATAAAATGACTATATGTTATGGAGACTGGAGCTGCAATGATTAGTTGACTAATTGACTGAGCCATCTTGTAAGAGAGTTGCTAAATATTCTCACATTTGCTGCTAAATTAACTGCTATATTAAACTTTTTTTTTCTTTTTTTAAAACACTGTTTTCTACATTTTTATACCAAACAATGAATAGAGAAAGTATTTGGCAGGTTAATAAATGATGAAAATTAGAATTAATTACAGACCAAATGTGTCTGTGTTAAAATGTATTCCAGTTTACAATGTTTTTCTTTGTCAGTTCTGCTTTAGAATTAAATGGGTTTTTCCCTTACTGGTATTTATGACCTGTTGTTGCCATGACGTCTGAATTAAAAACACAAACCTGTGGCTGCAAATATCATTGAATGTTGTTTTGTTTATTAATCACCAGGTGCAGGATGAGTTCAGCAGCAGAGGATGAGGAGGCTGCAGCGTTAGAGACGGTGAAGTCTGTCACCCTCACTCAGGACAGTGATGGAAGCATCATACTGCACTGTCCTCCCAATGGTGGGTTATCACACACACACTTTCTGTGTCTGCCTGTGTGGATTTTATTTAGATTTAATCTGTATTAATTACAAATTTGACTACTGATTAAACATGATTGAAGTGTTTTTTTGTGGAGATGCAACCATTAATCAATTAGCTGCTCAACAGAAATCAGTCTGTTGTGTTAAGATGTCATCAGGAAATTGTGATTTTGAGAAATTGTAATTTTTCAATATTTTTTTTTGTTAACATTTTATAAACAAAGCAGTTGTAAAAACAATGAGCAGATTTAATTAATAATGAAAATAACTGATAATTGTAGCTCTACTTCTATGCAAATAAGCCTGTGTGTGGTCATCTGATTAAAAAGACCACAGTTATGACAATTGTACTTGTGTGTATATGTGTGTGTGTGTAGATGAGGACTCGGAGCCCCTTCAGAAGAAACTGCGTCTCTCTACAGAAGAACAGGAAGACTCAGACACACCTCAGTTCTCTGTGGTCACTTTACCAAGTGAGACACGTTTTTACATTTGCATCACTGACATAACATCTAAACCCCAACATCAACTCAATCAAACCAAATGATGTTCCAGAGTGAATTCCAGTGTCTTTTTAGGCAAATAATAACCATAGATAACAATATTCCCTGAAAAACTAACTTGTCAGTACCCATTTCCAGCCAGTAATGTTTGTAGGTGTAGCCTCCCAACCTTTACTACTAAGATAGGACAGAGTGTGTGTAGACTGAGAGTAAATATAATAAATAAATAAATAATAATAAATAAAAGCTTAGTTATGGGTAAATACTGTAGCTGTAACACCTTTTTCTTCTCCCCAGTGTCGGAGAACGACGAAGGGTTCGAGGTGACGATGACAGCCACAGCAGATGGTGATCTGTCGGAGGAGGGCGTCGCTCAGATTCAGGTAAAACTCTCGCTCTTCTTTTACCTCTTTCCTCTGCATCCTAAATGAACCGAAGGACTAACCTCTTATTTACTTTATACTGTTTTCGTGCACCGGTGTTGCGTACAGATCCTGCAAGAGGATGAGGACTGTCTCTCGCCAAATCAGAAGACAGAGGTGTCACCTGTCAGTCAGGCCTGGTTCACCACAAAAGAAGACAAAGACACACTGGCTAACAAAGGTACACACAACAGCATAATCTCCCAAGACTAAGGAATGAAGAGGACATGAGTTTATAAAGTGTCTATTCAACATTTCTTCCACTTCAGGTCACAAGTGGAAACAGGGCATGTGGTCTAAAGAGGAGATTGACATTCTGATGAGCAACATTGATCGATATGTGAAGGTACATTACTTCCTGTCGCTACGTCTGTCTTTATTTTTGTCTTTATTAGCTCATTCTGACTGCCCTGTGTGTATGTGTGTGTGTGTTTCAGGACAGAGGCATCGAAGACCCGGCAGAGATCATATTTGAGATGTCCAAAGAGGAGAGGAAGGATTTCTACCGTTCTGTGGCCTTGGGGTTAAACAGGCCTCTGTTCGCCGTCTATAGACGAGTTCTGCGAATGTACGACAACCGCAACCACGTCGGGAAGTGAGTTCACAAAGGGAAAGACGACACAGAACACACTGAAACTTTATTGCTATGTGAGTTTGAATTTGTAATTTGTTTATTTTTCCCTTAGGTATACTCCTGATGAGATAGAGAAGCTAAAATCGTGAGTAAAACCTCTTAACATTAAAAAATGACCACAGTGTCGTGAGGACGTTGTTTATAATCTGATGTTTGTCTTCAGTTTGAGGGAGAAACATGGGAACGACTGGGCGACTATTGGAGCAGCTCTGGGTCGCAGTGCCTCTTCTGTTAAAGACCGCTGCCGACTAATGAAGGACACATGCAACACAGGTACAGAGGAGCGTGTGTGCATTTGCAAATTGAACAAAAAGTCAGAAATTTACTATCATCTAGTACAGAGATCATTAAGTAAATCATTGCAGTTTTGGATGATATTTTTTAAGTCTTTGTGCTGAGCTAAGCTAATCAAACAAAAATGTGTTTATTTTTTTAAAAAACAGGTAAATGGAGTGAGGAGGAGGAGAGACGTCTCGCTGAGGTTGTATACGAGATGGCAGGTGCGACACCGGGGTCAGCGGTCACGGGAGGCGTCTCTTGGGCGTCAGTGGCTGACCAGGTTCGCACGCGCTCAGAGAAGCAGTGTCGGTCAAAATGGTTGAATTACCTGAACTGGAAACACAGTGGAGGGACGGAGTGGACGAAGGAGGATGATCTGAACCTCATACGCAGGTAAAGATGAGATGAGTGTGTATGTGTTTAAATCCATAGAGTAACCAACATGAATTTGTAAAGTTAAACAATGTGTGTTTCAGGATATCGGAGCTGGAGGTGGAGGATGAGAATGAAATCAAATGGGAGGATCTTGCAGGCGGGTGGAGCAGCGTTCGATCGCCTCAGTGGCTGCGATCTAAGTGGTGGAGCATCAAGAGACAAGTAGCCAATCACAAGGACATCCCCTTCAGTGGTACACACACATCTCTTAGATCTGCTGGGATCCTTCCTCCTGGCTCCAATTTGTTTTTTTTCCTTAATACACCATCATAGAAATTTGCGGATTCTCAAACATATGTATATGTGTGTTCCCAGTCCTTCTGAAGGGCCTCCAAGAGCTCATGGCATCCTCGCAGACCGGATCGGGACCAGGGAGCCCCTCTTCGTCCTCGCTCCAGATCAGACTCACCCGATTGGAGGAGAGCAGCGGCAGCCCCACCCCCACCTCTGTGGCCGCGCTGCAGATTCCCGTACAGATCCCGCTGCAGATCACACACCTGGGTGAGACTCACTCTAAGATCTGGCTCTGAACTGCACTGTGTGTCTCTGATTCCTGACAGTGGATCTGTTTGTGTTTCTCATTAAGCCTCAGATTCTTCAGCAGCAGCCAGCGACAGTGAAACCATCACTCTGAACACAGGAGCTCTGCAGACCTTTGAGATCCTGCCTGTAAGATGTTTTACAGTTACCGTGCATAGATGATAAACCTGATGTCAGATTATTATTATTATTAGTGCCGGACAACATTATGGATAGGATTCCTACAGAGAGAGACCTTTTATTAAAGAGCAAGATCCTTTTAGTTTAACCAGAAACATCACTTTATATCACTCCATCTGTTGGTTTGTGTTTTTGTGTGACTTTCAGTGGTGGAGATCCTTTACATCACTACAAATACCACACAATAACACAGACAAACTAACAGATGGAGGCAGTGGTATGAACTCTCTTAGATCATATAAGTGGCCATAATGTGAGAGCGACACACTACATTGTATCACCATAAACAATCCAATGAATGAACCTCGTTGTCTTTTCTTTCAGTCCTTCCACCTGCAGCCCACCGGCACCCCAGGGACCTACTACCTCCAGACGACATCCAATCAGGGCCTGCCACTCAGCCTCTCCACCGGTCAAGGCCTTCCACTCAGTCTGGCCAATAACAGCACGGTTACCCTGACAACAGGCTCCTCTCCATCGCCACATGAACACATCATCCTCCACAGCCTGTCGGTCCGTTTCAGACGGTTGTCACCTCAGTCTTAAAAATCAGTTTCTTGTACCTGGGCGCCTCCTGACTCTTTTTTTTCCTTCCTCAGACGGACGGCCTCTGCTCCAGCGACGGCGTCATCATCCAGACAGTCACTTCTGACCCCACCTCCTCAGACCCTCTCAGCCAATCACAGCTGGTTGTGGAAACAGAGGGGCGGGGCCAGGACGACCACCTAGCTGCCACAAGTCTCCTGGAGGGTGCAGAGAGTGTTGTCACGGAAACGCAGGAGGCACTGACTGATGGCTTCACTGACAAGGTATAAACATAAACCAGGGTCCTGATTACAAGTTACGTACTTTTAATTTGAAAAGCTGCACATTCACAGCTTTCTTTTTTACATTATAATAAAGTGGAAGACTGGTGGACAAAATATTAGGAACACCTTTCATTATACAGCAACTTCTGTGTGTGTGTCAGGAGCTGAGTTCCCCCTCTGTTGAGGGTCCAGTGGTGCATTCTGGGATAACACCAGGCAGCGCTGTGCTGATTGTGTCTCCTCCCAACATCAGCAGTACACTGACAGGTAACACACACACACAGACACACAATCCTGAGGTGTGCAGGTGATGACTCTCACTTCGTTTACATGCACAAAATGTGAGGCTGTCGATGTCCCACGGATTGTGTTGCTGTTATAGAATGGTGCAGGAATGAACCTAAAACCAGGTGCGTTAGCATTTTAGTACTCCCTGTTCCTTCGTCTCAAAGTCAGTGGGTTTTTGTTTAAATGTGTGAAATAAGGTCTGTGGTTTTAACACAAGCTCAAGACGTTTTCATGTTTTATTCTACGACGTCAGAAAATCCCCCGCTCTTGATGTTTGAAGCTTTTACGCGTCCTAAAAAAGGTGGTTGCTAAATGAGACTACAGAGGTTGTTGTGTTTCTACTCACGCTCTTTCAAACTATCACTAACTTTCTAAGACGAAGTGGTGTGGAGATGCTGATGTCATGTGATCGTGGTGTAGTTGGTTTATAGACTAACATTAGCTTTTTACTTCTGGAGATTATATTTAGGCTTCAAACATCAGAACAGTGGTGTTCATCTGTGAAGATTATCTGATGAACTAAATATGTTGTTGGTCACAGTTTATTTTCAGTAATAATCCAAAACCCAATGAAAAAAACATCCTGTTGGCTTTTTGTCGAAGGAACCAAGGTGATGCTAACTTCCAGGTTTGCCTACAAAAATACATAATCTCTGCACCACTCTATTAGCTATTAAGATATTAAGTGTGATTTACTTTGCAGAATCGTTAAATGAACCTCTGACCTTTAGGGCTGCGTGACATTTTCTTATATCGATACCAATATTTTTACAGAACAATTTATCAAATGACAGTGTGAAAGGAGTCCCTGGTAGGAGTGAACCTACAGAGAATTATCAGGTGAATCTGCAGCTCCCCATCAGCCTTTATGAGGCTTTACAGTGAGTTTCAACTCATTGTTTACTGTTCTGGTTCACACTCACGCTGCAGAGGGCAGCTGTTTTCAGAGTAAAAGCTGTGAACAGCCATTGTCCACTTAGCATTTAACAGCTAAAGACATAGAAAGGAGGGATACCAGAGAGTACAGCAAAGATCTTCTCCTCAGACATTCATCCACTTCAGGTAAAAACACCAAATTTCCACTCCCATCACTGTATCACTTCTTCTTTGTTGTGTTTTGGTCAAACTTTTGAACCCATGGCTTAAATCTGCCTCCAAAACTGGACGTCGTTCTCTGTCTGTGTCCACAGATCCAATCTTGGAGAACCAGGAAGTCTCAGACTGAGCTGGACCTTCATCACGGTGGATGGTGATTAAATGGGACTACAGGATGAGCCTGTTAACCGCAGTAAAAACCTGAAAACTGTAGCTGCTGCACAGTACAACATCCCCACCCTCCACCACAGCAAGGACAGCATCTGTCTGCTTGTTGAACTGTGAGTTAAAGTCCCAGACTGAACACTTTTTAAACACAGACTCACACAGCTGTAAATGAAGCAGGATTTCTGAATCTGTCTGAATCCCCTGGATGAAATGTGAATGCAGCACTGTGCCAGCCGTCAGGCCATCAGCAGACGTCCTCACAGCTCCTACAGTGCCAAAGAGACTCTAAAGGCTGTGATGGATGTAAAAAAATGCTAATAGTTATGTAAACATGAAGGAGAAGATCTTAGTAACAAATTGAATGATTAATAAATCCCGTCCAGAGTGACGTCCTTGTATTTTAAAGTGGATCTCTGGGTTTTTTTCTGCGTGAAGAGCTGCTTGACTTTTGTGTGAAAATGGAAGAAGTAAAAAAGCAAAAGTCTGCCTGAAAATACTCCACTACAAGTAGAAAAGTGTTATCAGCAAAATATACTTAAAGAATAAGGCTGATATTTTTTAACCTAGGCCTTACTATCCCATGTGTTAAACAGGAACATGAACACAGGAGCTGCTGGAATACCACTGCCTCCATCCGGTTTGTTTTTGTTATTGTGTGGTACTTTTACTTATTTAAAGGATCTATAAATACCTCCTCCACCACTGAGAGTAACACAATAACAAACTAACTAACAGATGGAGGCAGTGGTATTCCAGCAGCTCCTGTATTCTGTTCGGTAAAATCACTGGTTTTGTCAATGGAGTCTGGTAGTGATGTCAGGTAAGTACTGTGCTGTTTATTTTTAGCAAAGCCTCACACTGGAAAACTAAGGACTGTATTTTTGCTTTACTCAAAATCAAAAGGTGCTGATTAATTTTCTGTCGATTGACTAATGATTATTATACAGCACCTCAAAGACTCTGAATTGAACTCAAGTCTCTTCCTCTGGCTTCATTTATTATCTGTGTCAAAATGAAAGAGGCAGTCTCAGGATACACAATTATTTATTCCATAAAATATTAAATAAAAAAAGAAACACCTGGCTTTGACAGTCCTGGAGTTGTGACAAAGTTGGCTCTTCTTCATGGAAGTTTCTTAGCACTCAGCTCCTGTCAGTTACACTGTATGTTGACTCAATTTACCACAAAGCTTCACTGCAGATCATCTGTAAACAAAGCTGTGTACAGTTTAAAGCTACAACTTGCCTGATGCTAAACGTACAGAATACAGAGGTCAGCTTCACCTTTGTTGTTTTGTACTGGTGTACTGTTGGTGTTTTTCTAACCTGCACCATCCTAACCAAACCCTTTGAACATAGTGAATGTGTGGAGCTAAAATAAACCTACAACACCAAACGATTTCATGACTATGATTCTTGCTCTTTGTGTAAAAATGAAAGCTACTTTATGTGATGGACACCTAAAAGCCCAGCTCAGATTTGTTAAAAAAAAAAAAAAGCAGTGCAAACGTTTAGATGGCAGACACATCAATATGATATAGACACCTTTTACAGATTTATGAGTGCAGCTTCGGTTTAAAGCTACATGTTCATTGGTGCTACAGCTGGCCTGAGAGTGTGTGTGCATGTATGGCTTAGACAAAAGTGTCATTTCAGCCACGCTTAGTGCAAGAATTGGCAGTCAGTCAGTGTAATTCTGCATTTAAATCAAATTTTTCTTTTTAAAAATCCTCTTAGCGAGACTTGATTTGGAAAATTAATTAAATCCAACCACGACAATCAGATAAGCTGAAAACGCAGAAAAGCAGCAAAGAGACAGAAAGAAAAAAGAAAACATACAAACTGTTGCATATATTTGTAACAGGACCCTGATGCCGCTCGTGCTATTGCTGTGTAAAGTTAGTTTGTACAACAGTCCACAGTGATGAAAGGTCCATGACCCTCCTTCTGCTTCACTCGGTGTGTTTACATGCTCATTAACTGTCACCCTGCTTAAAAGGAAAAATCCACCATGTTAAAGTCTGAACAGTCAAAATCATTCAGACTGGATTTATGTCTCTAGTGGGATCATTTTTTTTTTCTCGGTGTAGTAATTCTGTATTTTATAGATAGAAAGAATTAAAGCTGTCAGGGAAACAAGAACCTGTAGTATTCCCAGGTATGTTTTTAGCTTTGGTCCCATTGGTCCCATTCCTGTTTACAGTGCACTCATGGATGTATAGACCACTGGTCTATAGATCACTGGATAAATTTGCTGCTTCTCAGGCAAGTTCTAGAGAGTATTTTTCTATGATTTCTAAGTGGATTTATGGTTGTTTATTCACAATGGACATTGAACATAATGATATCCTCTGGAACTGTAGCTCAGCCTGAATGATGTTAACGTGTTTCACGTCTGTGTGATCAGATTTGATTGAGTCATGACACTGAAGATGATTTTTGACTGTTCACTTCACACAGTAGTTTCCCAATGGTTAAAATGCCGTTCAGGCTAATTATAGAGGAGCACAGAGAATATTTCTGGTGTTAGTTCTGTCCAAACAGGGGTTTAGAAGGTGTTTTATTAACGATTTTGAGAAGCGTTTGGAATAAATGTGAAGTTCTTGTCACAAATTTGGTCTTATAAATTATAACACAACTTGTGTCTTACAACAATATGGCCCTGCAATATTGTTTAAAGATATAAATATAGTTAATCAGCCACCCGAGGGCAAAGAAAATGTAAAACGAACACAGACGAGAGCTGCAGTAACAGGAAGAAAGGGCAGATTTTTCCTTTAACTGTTGCATCATTATATCCCCATCGTATCAATCATTTTCTCCTAAATTGAAGTACTTAAGGATATGACTGATTAATAATGATGTTTATGTGCTTGTAAACACACCTGTTTATTTTAAAGTTCGTCCTCCAGCAGTGATTTATGGCCTCTTACAGTACATCAGTTGGGTGTGTGTGTGTGTGTGTGTGTGTGTGTGTGTGCGTGTGCGTGCATGTGCGTGCATGATTCGGCACCAACAAGACAGTTTTCATCCCACTGGGACCCTTAAGTCTCACTGGTTTTGGTCCAAGAGTCCTCTGTGGGCCAAGTGGGAAATTCATTCAAGTTAGTGTGTGAATTTCTTTTTTCTTTTTGGTCCTTCACTGTTGGTCTTTCATTTGGTCCTTCCATGTGTGTTTCCGTCTGTCAAGGCCATGTCTTCCCTTCTTCTTCTTCCTCCTCTTCCTCACCTTCGTCTTTACCTGACATCGTGGAAGTAGAGGTTGGCACATAGACACAGCAGCACAATGGACGCCAGCATGTAATAGATCAGATTCCTGAATTTAGGCTCCAGATCGCCCTGCCGGTACCAGAATATCTGAGGGACAGAGAGACGTGGATATAACACTGCATTATTTCACTGTTCATCAGTTTATGAGGTGCAATCAAAAAGCTCAGAGACTGTTCCTGTTGTGAATGAGTGGAGTCTGTGAGGATCTCTGTCAACAGGCCTGGGATAACCCAACCTTCATGTGGAGGATCATCACCGGTGATGAGAGTTGGGTCTACGGTTTTTGCTTGTTATAGGCACCATCTCTGAACTTTTTGATTGCACCTCTGGTGGCGAGGACAGCTCTGAAGATTAGTGTGAAGATTCATTAATGACTCTGTCTATGTCAGTTGTTACAACCATCAGTCCTAAATCCAAAAATGTTCAGATGTCTATCATATATGGCAAATAAAAGCATAAATAAAGCAATAATCCTTACATTTGAGAAGATGAAACCAGAAAAAGTTTGAGAATTTTTTTTTTACAGTGCCTAAAACAAATATTAGATTTTGTTGATTGACTTATCAATTGACTATTTTAGCTCTATATTTATTTAATTATATTTTTGAGGAAGCTACACAACCTGAGGAAAGGCGGGTTTGACCTCACAGGACTTTCTGATTAACAGAATAAAACAGAAGTAGTACAATAATATGATTAGAAACTCATGATAAAGGCACATTTTTGCAAAATGTAACTTAATGTAACTTAAATAAAGTCTGTCCTTTTTAAAATGCTTCTAAAATGTCTCCAATGTGATAAAATACAAGTGAGAACAGCTCTACTGTGAATGTACGTTAAATTAATCCTCTCACTGCTTGAACTCATTGACAGGAACCTGGTAAGTAAAATCCAACTTCTACAACATATTGAAGAGTAGTAACTCCTGTGTGTGTGTGTGTGTGTGTGTTACCAGCACTATGGTGGATCCGCAGGTTAACAGTATGCACACGGCGAAGAAGACATTAAGCGGCCGTGGAGGCAACGAGGGGAACACAAACGAACCGACCACAGTCACCTGTAAGGCAAACACAAAACATTCAATATTAAACAAACTCATTTTCCAAAAATCCTTTAAGTGTTTCTAAAAAACGCCTGATGCTCGTTTAAAAATCTGCACAGTCAGAGAAGAGTTCTCAAAGTTGGAGTAACAGTACAGAGGAACAACTGAGTCATTATTTTAGCTGTAAACTCTCAGGTTAGTCAACAAAGTTTGTAGAAATCCCTTTTTTTGACGAACAAATGTAAGATGTTGCTGCAGTCGACTAATGAAGTTATAAAACTAAAAATGAGACATTTAATATGTTTAGTAAAGCTAATATGACACACTGTACCAGTAACACTAACACAATATTGCACAGTGCTAAAATAAGATGCGTAGTATCTGTATTTAAGATTAAGATCACTCTAAAGCCTTAACATCTGATCATGTATGACCATTCAAGACTTAAAAGGAGCCTGTCTAATGTTGGTCTAAAGGCATTCCAGACATGTCTGTGTTCAGACGTGACCTGGAGTTATGATTTCTGATGCCAATTGCTAACGTCTCTCCCTCCTCACATCTCCTTCACAGTTTGACAGCCTCCATGTTCTACTATTTATGATGAGTCCATTGCAATGTGCATCTAATTTTATCAAACTGCAGCGATTACATAATCTCCTTCATCCACAGTGTTAAGGAGGAGAGTCTGTCGGCCGTGTTGTTGAACATCACGTTTCCTAAAAGTTACATCTGCAAGTCATGTAAATATAATAACTGAAGGTTCAAGCTCCAGCCACACAGGAGGAAGGTTTCCGTGAACCGAGCAGCTGTGGTTCTGCGGGTGGAGATGCAGACCGTGCATCATTTTTTAGGTCAACAAACAGAACAACAATAACCAGCAACAGCAAACTACCTGTGTACTTACTAGAACAACCACAGAGGTAAATCCCCCCACTGCCAGGTTGATGATTCGATCCTGTGAGAGACGACAAGTTTAATAATTAGTTTATAAGAAATTCAACATTTCTGGCATGATTTATACATACACAAATTAACATGCTTTTTATAAGTAGGGCTGCACCTAATGATATTTTTCATCATCAGCTAATCTTCCAATTACTTTCTTGATTAATCCATGAATTCTTTTGTCCATAAAAGTGCCAGAATGAATCCAGTGTAACATCTTTAAATGTCTGTTGTCTGACCATCGGCCTGAAGCCCAAAATATTCTGTTTACTATCATGAAAAGCTTCAAATTATCACGTTAAAAGAGGCTGGAGACAACAAAACTTTGGCATTTTTTCATTCAAACGATTGAATGAAAAAATGCAAAATAGCTGATTAGATTTAGATTTGAATAAGGTGCAGATTCATTTTCTGTTGATAATTAATTAACTAATTCTTGCAGCTCTAATTTTAAGCACATTTTGTTGTCTTTTTAAAATAACTTAGATTCCTCCCTGTAGACCAGCAGGAGTGGCGACACCAGAAGTTCTCCTGTTACTATTCTTGGTCTTTACACCAAATACTTGTCTCAGTTTTTGCTCTGAATGTATCATCACTAATATTCTAATTCTCGCTCAGACAAAACACAACACAGCCTTCCAGAAGGTCAGTACCCGAGCTGAGGTCTCCCCGAACAGAGGCCTGTTGTCCAGGCCACTGGTGCCGTATGTCCTGGAGGTGAAGTCGTCCATGGCTGGTTCAGCAGACATATGCTCAACGCCGTTCGATCGCCTCTCAGCAGCGCCGCCTCCTGGAAGCACTGAGCCAGTGCCGCATGCTAGCTGGATCGCTTCCAGCTGCCTCCCTCTCCGCTCGGTGTCAGGGAAGCCGTCAGCGCCTACAGACGGATGGGGACATCATGGAGAATCTGCTGGCTAGGTAGGCTTCTTACTGCACCTGTGTGACATGAGGAAGTACTATGCTATTACAGGTTTGTAACACAGGAAACTTCACCCAATCTGACAACAAAAACTCCTCATCCTCACAATAACATCAGGGCTTCCTGGAACATCCCACAACAACTATAACCCCCCCCCCCCAAAACCCAGTGTCACATTATTTCTCCTTCTAATTTTACAAATATATATTGATTATGAAGACACTGAGGGTTTCTTTAACAGAGGAAGGTTGTGCTTAAATTTCCCCTGTGGTCAAATGCTGCAGAACAAAAACCAGATTCACCAGAAAACAGATTTTTTATTGTAGTTCCTCCTGCTTCACTTCCTCTATTTTCAGGTGCAACAATAAACCACAGTCAGTTGCATCTCTGAGCAAAATTGCGGTGACGACAACAGACGAAAAGAGGAAGCTCAAATCAGAATAAAATCAGCTTTCTTCATGCTGACATTTATCGACTTCAAACACTATGTGTTAATTTGAAGCAGCTATGGATAAAGTCTACATCTTTATTCTCCATGAATTCCAGTGAGCTCCAGTAATATCCTGTCCTTTCACACTGTGTTAAAAAAAAAAAAAAAAAAAAACTCTCCTCACTTACTGGGAAATCAATTTCACACGAGTCACTGACTGATTTCATTCTGTCACTGCTCATGTCCTCAGGTATTTTATAGGAAAACACACCCATTGTGACTTCCAGTCATCATCCAGTCACACGTCTCCTTCCTGCTTTGCCTTCATTTTACATCTTTGAAGCAGGATTGTTTTACATATTTAACACGTACACATACAAAATTGCTCAATTTGTTCATGTTGCATGCTGTTTATGTTTGGTTTTAGAACTTTAGGAACTGTGCTTTTGGCAACCACAACACTGACACGGGTACAAAGGAGACATGTCTCTATGGATAGGCGACCAAATGAAACGGACCATTGATTAAAAATGCAAGATTTCTCCAAGTTTTAAAATTGCTGGGAATATTTGAGGATGAGTCCTCTGTGGTTTGTCAGTGCTATTTTCACACTAGTTTACCTGAAACCGGCTGAAAACAATCTGCTGCAATAAAAATGTGAAACAGCTTCAGAAAACAAAACTTTCCCTCACAACAACACCAGGATTTCCTGCAACACCCTGCCTCAATGGTAAAGCCATTAAAATATCTGGTGTTATGTTATTTCTGCATTTAACTGTACTAAGATCAGAGTAATATTTCCACTGATACAGGGACAGTACAGTGCCTTAAAAAAAGTACCATCCTTCCCTTGGAAGTTTTTGAAAGACTGTGATATTTCATGAACACCAAAACAAAATAAAGGGAAGAATTATTAGCTCTGAGTAGAGAAGAAAAGGGAAAAATTGAGGCTGTGTTTGCTGTTAGAAACCTGTCCACATCCTGTTTCTGTTTACGCACCTGGGGGTTCAGCGTATGTTTGACACTATGAGCAAAACTCAAACAAGTCTAATTGTTTTCAGAGAGAACTGTAAAGTACACAACTACAGAGGCAACTGTACAGGAGGTCAGGGTGACAACACGTCTACGATGGTTTAAAAAAAATAGACTTTTCTCAGTGTCACCACAGTTTCACACGACGTCCTCATGCAGAGTTTAAACAAACTGTTTTCAGAAAGACAGAAAAGGCAGCTGTGGTTGTTTCTTCCTTTTCTGGGTGAAGAGGCAGCAAGAAGGGAAATAAAACCTTCGCAGAGCTTTCTCAGCGGAAAAACACACAGTGGAAAACAAGAGCTTCATTATAAATGAGCATAAACCTGGCCTAAGGCTGCATTCCTCCACAGCCTTGTGATTCACTAGGCTTCTTAAAAAGAGAGACCCTGCGACTTAACTAAGCTAAGAAGGAAAATATCTGGTTCACATGTGAGCTCAAAGTACAAGTATATAAATAAAGGTAATCTATTTATTTTAATAATTAATAGCTCTTTTCCAACAGGTAAATGTAGCAGGTAAATAAGAGAATATAGTTACATTTTATATAAATCTTATTTTATTATGATACCATTTGAATCTTCAGTCTAAGGCTGCAGCTAATGATTATTATCATTATCATATTAATGTAGTGATTACTTTATTGATTTACTGATAAGTCTTTTGGTTTACAGCCGTGAAATCGCCTGTTTCAGGTTCTGAGAAATGTCTTATTTTGTCTGACCAACAGATAAAACCCCAAAGATGGTCTTCTATAGTAAAGAATCATTTTAAATATTCACAGTTGAGAAGCCAGAACCAGCAAAACAAATTATTTAACAGTTTATTTGAATTGTTGAATATTAATTTTCTGATGACCACCTGACCCACTTCTAAATACAATCAACTAACACAAAATAAGTCAAATAATTTCACTTTCAAGGTAATTTAATGACTTTTCATGCTGGAGAAATATATTTAAAAAGATTTCAAGTCTCTTAAAGGACCTGTAGGACCACAGTATATTCACCATTTTTGTTTAATTAAACAAATGTAACAATTAATCACTTATCAAAATTACTGTTAATTGACAATTTCCTTCAGCTGTACCGCAGATAACCTGTTTTTATGGTCTATGTGTCCTGTTATTTAACCACGGTATCTATTAATACCAGCATATCGAATTGGTTCAATCACACCATTTTACCCCCCCAACAGTGCAGTGACAGTCAGTACCGTGCACCAGAGGCGTAACATATGCAGCCTCAGTGGGCCCCCAGAGCCTTTTAATACATCTATTGTGAGGCATACAAATAATTGAACACATGGGCATACAGTGGTTATTAATACAATGAGTAATGACGTTTGTATAAGGCGTTTAAGAAAGATTTCCAGCCTCTTTTCTCAACTTACTGTAATGAAACTATTACACTTTCATTACTACTTCATAACTTCAACAGAACACAAAGGTGAAAAGCCACCTTACACTGGCACTGTAGTACTGGTTTTCAAAATAAAAGATTTCACCAAAACCATGTTTCACTTGCAGAATGAGGGTGAATTCATTTTCACATGGTTGTCATATGGAAACCTAAAGGCACAACACAGCAAAGCTATGGTTATTGTAATGATGTAAATTAAGGCATGAAATTTATCTAAATAAAACTGAACTAACTGGCTGACTATAAATATATGTACTGAAGTATTATCATTTCTGAAAATCTCTTCAAAATGAAACTTTATTTATCCTCTCTTCAACTTGAACTCCTTTATAGTTTGTGGTATTTTACATGTAAAACATAAAACAAGCCATAAATGCAAATGATACAGATAAAACCAGCAGAAAAACTGAACTGGTTCTTCAGCAGGGTTGGCAAATAAGCTTGTTTACGGTACTTCTATCTAACTGATGTGGAGCCAGGGACACGTAAAATAATGTGGCTACTTATCACATGTGCAGGTTATATGTATATGTGTAGAGCTGCATCGAATAAGTGATGAATAAAATAGTTGATTTTAAGAATTCGGGTCATTTTTAAGCAATAAAGCCCCCAAAATCTCACATACAATATAAAGAATTTCTGCTTTTCTCTTGGAGAGTATCTTTGGGTTTCAGACAGTTAGTCGGACAAAACAAGACACATGGAGCTTTCACCCTGAACTATATTTCTATTTTTTATCTTTGTATGTACGTATATTTCAGTATTAAAACACAGGATTAGACGCTCTAGTCATCTTTTAGATACAAGATCTGTGTCCAGCTACGTATTCAGCCAACAATAGTTCACATATAATGCTAATATCTGGGGCCCTGGTTAGTAATATTTGACTATAAGGACCCTAACCTCTGTTTTTAACAGTGTAAATCAACATAAAGCTGCAGGAGATCCGTTGCTGTTTCAGTCAAAACAAAGTCAGTTTATCTCGGTTGTACAGTAAAGAGATAAAATCTGACAGTCACCCACCAACACGACAATAATCAGACTGAGACACTTATAACATCTCTGTCACTGATATTTACTCGCAATCTCACCAATTAGTTTCATTAGTAAATAGATTATCATGCTAACAATAGCTGAGCAAATACCTTTAACTTTACCCAAACAGATCGTTAGCCGAGTAAGTTAAAATAACTCACCCGAGGGGTAAACTCAGCCTAACCGCACATATGTTACTGCTGCATGAAGAAAACATCACATCATATGTTGTTATCAATAGTACTAACCAGGTATAAACCGGTGAGTAACAATACGTTAGCTAACCTGAGCTTTGCCCGATACAAGGCCAACTGTAGAGCAGGGTGACAGGCTAACGAAGCTAAGCTAATCATCCATACACCGCACCAGAAGAAGCAGTAAAAACGTAGTTAACTCGTCGATACCCCGGTTGTTTACCTCAACACTTGCCTCACAGTTCCCGTGTTAACTCCGCTGGAAACATAACTTCAGAGGAGCAGGGTCAAAATTAAAGGGAATAAGAACCGGTAACTTCAGTTCAAGCTGTTAAAGGAGAGTTCAATTAACCGCTGAGCCGACCGCTGCACCTCTCGGTTAGCCAGGCCCACTGACGCACGCGCACCTCGCCAAACTCCATTCAAAAATCGAGCTGTACTGATTCAGTCTCACAGATGTACTCTGCACGTACTTTTTAAAAAATGACTCATAGCATTTATAAAATACGAAACTACATTCTGTGATCGGGTAAATATATAGATAGGTAACCAGGCTGGGCTGTTTCAATAAATCACAACTTTAAGCCTGGTAGCTTCACGGCGGCGCTCGGCTAGTCACGCGCACTGACGCACACGCAGCTCGCCAAACTCCATTCAAAAATCAAGCCATTTAACTGTTGTGCCCTAATCCACTTTTTAAAAAACCCAATTCAACATTTTTAATAGAGTTTGGTGCGAGGTGCAAACCGCAGTATATTCAACATTTTAGTGGCTATCAACTACGTTCTATGTATAAAAACAAATGCCTGACATACTTTAACACAGAGTAAGACAAGTTATAAATAATAACTTAATGTAAAGTAAATAGCCTCTAATATAATCTTGTGTTACTCACCTGCCTGACTACAGCAGAGTGCAGTCACACCAGCCTATGAATTTTTCTCTGTGGCACCTCGGCTTCAAATGATTTTTCTGATTACAAGTAATAAGCATAAATGTCTCACTCCAGATGCAGTTAAATAAAGTGATATGTTCTCTATCTGGAAAACCTCAGATCTGAGAGCCATGGCATCCACGCGTAATCTCACCCTTCATATTACCATCACATGAGGGGAGTGTGACAGGCTCTGGTTAATCCCAGTGAGAGAAATGTTCAGTCACATTTTTTCAACACGTCATGAACGTTAGAGTGAATGGGCATGAAGTCTGCCCTCATTAAACCCTGTAGCAAAGAAGAAATGCTAAAGTGGCAGTAAAACTGAGTTGGTTCTTCACCAGGGTTGGCAAATAGGGCCCTCTGCATTACCATTTTTATTCACAATTATTTTACTGAGGGATACGTGTAAGATAATTTGCTTACATATCACATGTGTTCAGCTTTGACAGTGTGCAGGACATACAGCACAGTCATTTTAGTTGTTATTGAAAGCAAGTTTATTAAAGGAATAGTTTGCCTTTTTGGTAAAAATGCTTATTTTCTGATTAAATTTTGGTTTTGATATCACGTCAGTGCGTTATATATAGTTCTGGAAATTCAGAAATACAACTGATTTGGTTTTTTTTTTGTTTTTTTGTCTTTTGTCCATCTTTAAGTTCAAGCAGTAGTCAACAGCGACTGGCTCTCACCCCAAAAAGTCAGCACAGCTCAGGTCAAAGTTCAACATATCTGAACTTTCTGTGCATCCACGAAAATGGAGAAGATGCACGCAAAAGGACAGGTGAAAATATTGTATCATACTTTAGTGCATATTACTAAACAAGTGCACATTTTGCAGTTTGGGGCTTTAGGGGCCCTTGAGGGTCTGGACATCCTGGGCAGCCTTGCGTGTAGATTTTAGAGTTGATTAGGACAAATTTCAGGGGCAACATTGCTGAGTTTGGTTACACAGACTCTCACTTGTCCTCAAGACTTTGTGGTATTTTTATGCGTTAATTCTTTCATTCGCTGTTTTTTGTTTTTTTTATTGTTCAAGGTTGCACTGTGCTCCATGAGGAATGGTATTTCCTAACGTTTCCCTGCATCTATGTCATGAAAATGACAATAAAAGCTGAACTGAACGTGAGTGTAAGTCAGGTTTGGACAAACATGTACAGTGTCCAGATAGTGACTTTTATAACGGAAATAATTATGTTCACTCTGCAGAAAGCATCCAGAGGAAGCACAATGTGAAGCCTCTACAAGCAAGTCTTATATGCAGTTTAAAAATTCATTTATTGAAAACAAAAAGGGTTATAATCTGTGCCCAAGTTTGTTGACATGTATTGGCTGTATCATAATAATAACTGGCATCCTCAAAGGATGGGAGAGTTCAGAACACCTTAATATGCGTAGACTTTCACTTTTTGGACGTCGCGGTCCAGACATTCTCTTTTCCTGCTGTAGTAATAAAATGTGTTGTCTCGACGCTGGAGCTTCTTCACAAAGCCGGTCTCTGGCCATTTGTCAATCTGAGACAGAGAAATACATTTCTGCCAGTGTTGTGTATGAACACGCACCAATACCAGCCTGTCATTTTAACATGCATGACACAACTAAAAACATTCAATGAATAATATTTACCAAAGCCCCTTGTTTGACTTGTATGTATTCCAGTTCATCTCTGTAGCCTGCCTGTTGGAATCTGAACAGGTTTTCCACCTCTGTAGTCCATCCTTTGGCTCTGCTCATGGACTTTGGCTTGGAGTTGTTATCAATAGCACAGGACATGGTGTTGATGACAGCCAAGATGTCACAGAAGTGCTGTGTCCCAAATGTCAATAGCCTGGTCTCTGGAAACTGACAATGCAAGACATGAGTGTTTAATTAGGTTTTCCAGCTTTACAGTAACAGACTCACCAGTTAATTTATTTTAACCTGCAGGGGATATACGTTGCTCTATTTTGGATTTTCTTAAAGCTAAACTAAAGTCGTTTACTGTCTGGAATAATGTATAAGAGCTTAAATATATCATGAAGGTGTTCTGGCAAATTCGGCATATAAATGATTCACTGGGGAGCACTTAAATTACGTTTAATGTAACTAATTTGCAGTTACAAAAGGTGATATTTTACAATACTAAGCGGTGTTGGATGTGTTAAATGTACTCCAAGCTGAAATGTCTTAAACGTCTCTATATTTATCTGTATGCAGTGATACTTTAAATGCGACATTACTGAATTGAGTTTCGTGGTGTGCTTGACAGATGACATGGTTTGTATTCATAAAGAGAGGCATTTTACAGTAAGAATAAGGTGTTTGATGTGGTAAATTTATGCCGAGATGAAATATGAACACTTAAAATTGTAAACTGGCAAACATAAACGTAAGATGTTTTTCTATACTTAGCTATATACAGGCATACTTAAAATGCGACAAAACTGAATCCGGTTTCGTGTGTGTCGTGCTTC
This sequence comes from Lates calcarifer, assembly GCF_001640805.2. Classification (NCBI taxonomy): domain Eukaryota; kingdom Metazoa; phylum Chordata; class Actinopteri; family Centropomidae; genus Lates; species Lates calcarifer. The sequence goes on from NC_066850.1 coordinate 12,809,545, forward strand.
AAAGACGAAAAGTAACCTCTGTTTTGTCAGTTGTGTTAACATATTAGAACTAAGAGTCACATTTAATTACATTGCACTCGTTTCCCCGTTAATATCTGAAAACAGCGGCGAGAGTTTACTTACATTATTTTATTGCCTCAAAGGACTCTCTAGACGGCAGTTGGCTAGCGATTACTGTTAGCAGTTGTCAACTATAGCTTCCTTGGTTGCCTGGTTACCATGAACTTTCTTCTTCTGCGTTGGAGAATGAGCTACCAAAATGATACGTCTGTAAACTGGGATATCACGAGGCAGGAGTTAAGATATTATCGTGCTGGTGTTTGAGGAATTTTTATTTTGTTTTTATTAATGTTAACAGTGAAATATATTATCCTATATCTAAGACTGGCAGTTAAGTAAAAGCTAAGAATACGAGCGTACGTACTGACAAAGATGGCAGCAGCGCCCGCTGAATGCGCTTGAACTGCAGGAAAAAGAAACGAAGAAGAAGAAGCTCAATTCGGTGGGCGGGACAAACCAAACAAACACCGGCGGTGATGTTAGCCAACGGTTCTTTCCTCGTTATAAACAGCTCATGATTAATTTTAGAAGATATCGCCACAAGGTTCGGCATAAAGATGAGTTCATTTGCAGGCCGAATGAAGGAGTATCCCACCCTTTCTCTGGACCGGTTCGACAGGGAGAACCTACATGCCCGGGCATATTTCCTCTCCCACTGCCACAAAGGTGAGCCTGGCTGCTAGCTAGCAGCATCATCATCAGCAGGAGCAATGGCTGCCAGTTAAAATCAATAATGTTTGCATTTTTGTTTTGTCAGTGTTTGACAGTCACAGAGCAAGTTTAAATATCGTTGTTATCACTCTCCACAGATCACATGAAAGGACTGAAAGGACCTCTGTTAAAGAGAAAGCTTCAGTTCAGGTAGGACGATTTTGTTTTTGTTTTAAATGATTCCCTTTAAAATTAAAAGGGAACTGTAGTTGACTTTAATGTTAACACATTTACATCGCATTTTCAGATCACAGATGATAATGATAGATATGGAAGCCAGTTTCCGCTGGTAAAGAAAAACTAAAAAGGAAAAGTTAGTCATGATTAAAAAAAAAAAAAAGAAAGAAAAAAGCTCATGGTATGTAGTCAAAACTTGATATAAAAGGTCAAACGAACATTTTGACTAAATTAAAATTATCACGTAAAAGTCAAAATTTCTACATATATTGTGTCAAAACGATTGTTTTAAAAGTCAAAATGTTGATATATATGGAATCATTATGATAAAGATGTAAAAATTATGAGCTTTAAAGTTTACCTTTTGTTTTAATGAGTCAAAATTATGAGATAATAAGTAAACATTTGACACACCAAGACAAAACTATGATAAAAAAGTAAAAATTATGAGTTAGTCAAAAAACATTTTGTTCATATATTGACTTTTTATTTCATAATTTGAATTTAGCAAAGCAAAATATTGACTTTTGTGTTTGTAATTTAGATTTTTTTTTAATTTTATCTATCTGTCAGAAGTAGAGAAATTATGCTTCATAATGCTTATTAAAAAGTTTGTATACATTTGAGAAACATTATAATGAACAGATAAATCTATCTTGCTAGCACAAAAAACACTGTTATTTACTTTGTACTAGGTCTGTCTCAAGTCTATGAGATAAGCACAGATGACATGCAAGCAGTCGTCATGTTCAGCATTAGCAATGATTTAACATACAAGCATTTTTTGTCAACAAACTACAGTGTAATAGAAAACTGAACATGTTGGTCCTGTATTCTCTCTTGTTTGCAGTCGTACAGTCAGGCTGTACTGCTCTTTCGTGACCAAAGAGCTTCTGCTGAGCAATCCAAAGTACGCTTTCTGGGAGGAATACATTGTAAGTCCCCTCTTTTATCCCAAGCCACACAGTTCACATCCTGTGTGGCTTAGAGTCGTTTTTTGCCTTTAAATAAAACAAATCATATCTTATGGTTTTAGATACTGTGGGTAGTGAAACTGGGACTTATGTTGCTTCTAAAATTATCTGTTCAGGTGCCGTTGGAGCTGGAGAGCCCAACTCAGATTTCGCTTGTGGACGAAGCATCAGGAGAGGTAGAAAACGATTATTTCATCATCACCACAGTATGTGCAGTAAGTTTTTGTTTTTTAATCATCTTGTCTGTTGTTTGTGTGACAGAAAGAAGACGTTGTGGTGACGTTGCTTCCCGCAGGTCACTGTCCCGGCTCTGTTATGTGAGTTAAAGCATTTTTAAACACTCCTCGATTATATTTTGCCACAAGGCAGCATGCATTGATCATGACATTTGTAACTGTTCAGTTAAGAGTTGTAGTAATTAACTCGATCAAGAAAGAATTCATCTGCAGCTATTCTGATTTTACCAATTTTTTTAAGCACAAATGTCAAACATCTATCATTTCTAACTTCTTAAATGTGAAGTTTTGATGCTTCTCTTTGTTATACATGATCGTAAACTGAATACCTTCTGATTTTCCTCTGAAATCCTAGCAGGCATTTTTAAAAACATTTCTGGCATTTTATAAACAAAAATGATTAATCAATTAATCACCTGCAGCAAATTCATGTATAATGAAATCAATGAGGCTTGTTTACATTTCATTTTTCCTGAAGACAGTGTACCATCATTGGAAGTGTGTAGGAATGTTGCAGTCAAGTTTTTTGGCACATATCCCAGTCCTGTAACATTAAGTACCTGCTGATCCTGAGTCAGATTATTCAGGACTCCATAAATATTGATTAAATATGTAAATGACAGCTGTGGACAGTATGTATGATAATAAAGTGAATAAAAGACAAAGATAGTAGAAGGACAAAGGTCAGTTTGAAGGATCAGTAACTGGACTGATTGGTGGAGGCTGTAATGTTAGTTATTTATTAGCGGAGTTCAATGAGAGGTCAACGGGACATGCAATAGGTTGAGAGTGAATTGTAAGAGTGCCCTCTGCTGGGCCTTAAGATGAATGTCCTCAAACAGTCTGTTGCCCTTAAAGTCTTCAAATTTCAGTTCATACAGATCATTACAGTCTAAATATTTGATTTTAAACTGAATTTGAAGGTATGTATTACACATACATAATGAATGTAAAGTGATAAGAAGTCTAATGAAAAGGTCAAAGCATGAAATAGTTTGTGTGTTTGTGTGTCTAGGTTCCTGTTTGAAGGTTCTCAGGGGAACGTGTTGTACACAGGAGACTTCAGGCTGGCTGTTGGAGATGCGTCCAGAATAGAACATCTACACTCCGGCAACAGGTTGGTTGCTGATGAACTTCCTCACAGTTTCCTGTCTCAACAACTCTGTCTGACAGACAGTGGTTTAGAAATTACAAAATTAGATTTTCCCCCAGAAACTCAAGAATTATCTTAATATACTATAATCTTAAGACAACACAAAATAACTTGTCATACGAACATAAATGTATTTAAATCCTCCTAAATAAGTCTATGTTGAACTTTAAACCTCATGACTCACTATATATGTACCATATACTATATACTATATATGTATTATCCACCCCATGCTAAAAACACATGTCATTGTGAGCAAACCATATCTAAACATAAAAACACACAACTAGAAACTTGGAAACTTGGAGGGCTTGTTTTTCTTTTCTTTTATTTTATTTTGTTAGTGAGATAACATGACAAATAAGAAGTGGTATGGTGACAGAAAACCTGAAAACAGTTTACATAAAATAAGTGGAGAAGATTATGTTATGTTGTTGTTTTGTTTTGTTTGTTTGTTACGGGATGTTTTATAAGGGGAAATGGAATATGATGATAATAACTGCAAAAATAATAATGATAATTATAATAATAATGACAATAATCGTGGTAATGGGCGGTACAGTGGTTAGCACTTTTGCCTCACAGCAAGAAGGTTCCAGGTTCAAGCCCTGGTTTGTTTTCATGTTTCATGACATGCAGGTTGATTGGTGAATGTGTGAATGTGAGTGTGAATGGTAGTTGGCCCTGTGATGGACTTGTGATCCATACAGGATGTACCCTGCCTCTCGCCCAATACCAGCTGGGATGAATAAAAGTGAATTGTCTAGTTGGAAATTCTTACTGCTGAACGATGTGTTCTGTTTACACCTATAAGACGTCCAAGGTCATCTATATGTGTTGTGTCTTCATAGTTAATAAAGTTCACAGCAGTGTTTCTTGTTTCACAGGGTAAAAGATATTCAGAGTGTGTATCTGGACTCCACTTTCTATGACCCACGCTTCTATCAAATACCCACTCGGGTAAGTTTTAGATGTACTTACTGTGGGAAGGGTATACTCCTGACAGGGGATGGTAAATTTCACATTTGTAATTTCCAAATATGGTGTCTGTTTTTGTGCATGCTATTCTAACATGTACGTACATGATTTTTTTGTGTTTGTGTGTGTAGGAGGTCTGCCTGAACGGCATCTCGGTGCTTATTGGAAACTGGATCAGCCAGAGTCCATATCACGTTGTGTGGCTCAACTGTAAAGCTGCGTATGGATACGAATACTTGTTTACCAACCTGGGAGAGGAGTTCAACACTCGGGTAACATAGAAAAAGAGGCAGCAGAACTTGCCTGAGAATCATCACACTTTTAAATTCTCTTCAGTATCACTGTAATAATGATCGACATTAATGGGTACAATGCAAACACGAGATGCTAATAGCTAATTTGGTTACTTTTAATGGTGACAGTTTGCTAAAATGTAAACAAATATAGGCTAAAAAACAGAATTCAGAGGAGAATTCCAGCACCTACCTGTGGTTGACATTGCAGGAAAAAAGCCTTTTTAGAATACAACAACGCTGCCCTGGACGTGATGGACAGGTGCCGTTGAAATCACCTCACCTCCCCTAGAGACATAAATCCAGTCTGAATGGGGCAATAGGTACATTTCTGTACAAATCCATATAGTATGAAAGCACAAATGAAGTTTTATTTAATTTTATTTATCCCCATAGATCCACGTCAACCATCTGGCAATGTTCAAGAAGATGCCAGAGATCCTGAGCTACGTGACAACTGATCGCAGGATGCAGATTCATGCCTGTCGACACCCAAAGGTCTCACTCCAGACACACATATATACACTACTTAAGTTAGCTTGCAAACCAGCTAGAACTCTCTTGTATTGTAAATGTAACAGTAGCTGAAGCTCTTGGCAGCGACCGTCACCACCAGCTGCTCCCAGCAGGAAACCACGTTCAGCTGCAAAGAAAACTTACAAATAGCACCTTTACATTAGAGTTGTACATGGATTTTGAAAGAAAAAATTCATCTTCCTGAAAGTGCAACAGTGTCTTTGTTTATTAAAGGAGTACTTCACTTTCTTGCTGCAAGATACAGTAGATGAAAAGACTGATGCCACTCTCATGTCTGTGTGTTAAGTGTGAAGCTATAGCAGAGAAGTCTGTTAGTGTAGCTTAGCATAAAGACTGGAAACATGGGAAAACTGCCAGCCTGACTTTGTCTGTTAAAGATATTTTGTGTGTGTGTGTGTGTAGGATGAGGAGTTTTTCCAAGGTAACCGGCTGCCGTGTGGTTGTACGGCGCCTGATGGGACTCCTCTTCGTATCATCAGCATCAAACCATCCACCATGTGGTTTGGAGAGAGGACCAAGAAAACCAACGTTATAATAAAGTGAGAGCAGATTCAAATGTGTCAGTTTGTAGAAATGTCATGTTATCCAACTGAACATGACTCTTGCCATGTTCAGTTGGATAACGTGACAGGTTAACAATAATGTTGGAGGAATTCATTCTAAATCACATTTAATACTCTGTATTTTTAGAACAGGAGCCAGTTCCTTCAGAGCCTGTTTCAGCTTCCACTCTTCCTACTCTGAGGTATTTTTTAATGTATTTATGTTGCTCTGAGAGGACAGTTCATTATTTTGTTGACTCATGAGTTTTAATATTCTCAAAGGTCATCCACTACTTTGGCACCAGGAGTCCTCTTTAATGGCACTAAGAGTTTTCCTCTGAACAGCTCTTTACAAAGCTACTTTTATTTCACTGTGAATGAACTTAATCACTAATGTGAACAGTGGCTGACTCATAGCCCTGTTGTCAATGTAATATTGTACATGTGTTCCTTCTTCATTATTTTTTTACTTTAAAAAGTTTCATTAGGTTTTTTGTGTTGTTCTCTCACATATGAAGTGATGCTCATAATTTTCTTTTTAATTTGCAGCTTAAAGACTTTCTGTCGTACCTTCGACCAGTCAACATCTACCCCAGTGTTATTCCTCTTGGTCGGACACTGACGGAGGTTACACAGATGTGAGTGAAATATTTATTTATATCAAATAATTTATTCTACTGGACAAATTTGTCTGTTATATAAATGTTTGTTCTCTAAGGCTACGTCCGCACTTAAACGTTATTAAAATGAAAACAATCTGCGTCCAGGTGATGAAAACTCAGAGGTAGTGTGGACGTCAGGCGCAATCATAACAAGACACAAGATTATGTTTTGTTGGAAGGAATTCAGTTTCTTTATTACCTGCTAATCAAACCTAAAACATTTGATTTTGTATTTGATCAGGTTGAAGCTGATGTGCCGGAACCAGTCTGATCAGGCAGCGTTTATTTACAAACCTCTGGGAGTCCTCAAGCGCAACAGGGTGCAGCGACCTACACAAGGTGACACAAAACACACAAACACACACACAGATAACCGTGACAGGTGTTCCCCACAACATGTGTAACTTTTTCTGTAGCTGTGATGCTTGTTTACAGGTCACCATATGGTATGTTACAAATAGACGGTATGCTTTGTTTTCTTACACCTCATCACTTTACACATCTTGGGCAGATTAAGAGCTGTGTAACTGCATCCATGAGGCTTTCAAGACTGATTGAAATTAGACTGAAGATGACATATATTGTAGCTGTTGTATTTTGTGTTCTAAACCTCAATCCTTGTCATTTAAAAACAAAAACATATGACTAAAACTCAGATGAAGAGGTGGTAAAAATTGAATCGTGAGCAATGACTGACTAGGTATTTGACTTTTCATCTGATCAGTTTTGTCAAGGAGCAAACCACAAACTCTTGTCAATATATTTATTTTAGGTATATAACTAAAGCTGGAACTTATTGATTAATTGCTTTACAGAAAATAAATTGGCAACTTGTACTAAACAAGACATTTGCAGATGTCATCTTCCTGGGAAATTATATTGGGCATTTTCCAAATCACAAAAATAACTGGAAGATTATATGATGATATTTAAATGTTTGTGTTTTGTGTTTGTGTTTTTAATTGTCTGTGTTCAGATTCAGGGAGTGATGATGAGCTATTTGATGGGTTGGACGTAGCACCAGTCAGGAAGAAGATGGGGCTGAACCATGAAGTAAAAAAAGGTACATAAATACTTAAAGCTGTTATAATCGATATTTGTAGAATGTATCACTCGTAGTCATCAATTCACAGATAATTATCACCTGAATTTGTAGTTCCCACAACTCTACTGCTGTGGTTCATTCTCAGTGTTCTCATTTTCAGCAACAGGCAGCTGTTTTAAGAGAGGCATTTAGTCTCAACACCTGCACATATAAAAAATATGAACGTGACACAAGCGCACAGAACAGTACCTGCAAAGATTTCTGCTCCGTGTGCACAAGATATGTTATTGTTTAAAAATAGGGATAATAGTGCATATTTTCAGACAAGTCTCTATAGGGGGACACTCATAGTGTTACATTCATGACCAAAATAGTTATTCAAGAAAATTTGTGGGCAACTGGACTTGGTTGTAGATTTGTGAAGATGTTTCCCCTCTCATACAAGAGGTTTGAGAACTGAAGAAGCCCCCCCCCCCCCCCACAATCTAGTCCAGTTACCTTAATTTTGCTTTTCTTGGATAATCATGATGAGTGGGGGGCTTCTAAAGCTGTCACTCCATCTGACATGTGTTATGACAGAGTATACTCACCCCCTTAGAAACTCTAAAGACCCCGATGTTTCTCTCAGGAGGGGTAGATACCAAAAATGAAACTAAAAGACAGTGACCCTGGTTTGTGCTGATTTTCTTAATTTGTTGATTTTAGAGAAAAGTCCTGAGAGAACAGCACCTCCTGTGTCTGTGGAGGAGTCTTTACCTCTGACAGTCACAGACACACAGTCTGCTACACACAACTATGTTGACTGCACTGAGTCCAATGGTGAAGAGGAAGATGATGACGATGAGGAGGGAGAGGAGCATGACAGAAAAGGAGACACAAAACCGACAAAGAAGGTGATAAAAGAAGGAGAGAGGAGTAAAGAACCAGACGAAAAGAAGATGGAGGAAGAACGTAAAGAGACCTCTAACGCTCCGAAATGGGAGGACTTCTTTAACGGAGAAATGTTGAGTGACAGCCAGAACAGCCAATCACAATCCTGCTGCTCCAACACCACCACCTCCCCCTCCAGGATGACTGGCTCACAGACACCTGAGCTGTTCAGCGATCAAGAAGAAGAAACTCATGAACATAACGACAACTTCAGCCTGTCCCTGTCTGCCTCTCTGTCGAATCATTCCTCCCAGAACATGGACTCGTGCTTGCCTGACACCTTGATCCTCCAACCAGAGCAAGGGGGGCGGGAACAAGGAGACGTGTCAACCAACACCAAGACGGAGAGTGATGATCTGATTCTCCCGTCAGAGCTGGAGGAGCTGTCGACGTCTCAGGCGTCTCAGGCATCGTCGGACTTCGACATCGCCTGCACACCGGAGTCGAAGGTGCCACGACCTGATGAACTGTCACAACTGTACAGGAAGTTGGCATCAGGAGAGGAAGTGGTCATCAGAAAGGGAAGTCAGGGCTTTGCATGATTTGAGGTGAAGTTTTAGGTGAGCCACAGTGCCATCATTCCATCCATAGTAGATGCCACACTGTGGATAAATGGTAAGAGTTAATGTTCTACCAATGCAAATGGGTCACTGAGTCATTACCTCATAAATATACATATACATATACATATATACATATTTGTGTGTGTGTGTGTGTATATATATACACTATTTAATAAACACATAATGAGCTTCTATAGCATCTTACAAGTGCCAACATTCCTCTCTAGCTTCAGTCTAACCTCCAAACCACACAGACCTCAGTTGTAAAACACCTCCCCCTCCACACACTCACTATTCATTCCCATGCACTTTACGTTGATTCCTGCCCTATATGGATTAATGCACCTGTGCACATCACAGCTGACGTTTCCGTTTTGTCGTTTGTGGTTTGTTCTGCTTTTCTTTCATTGTGAACTGGATCAACTGATGTCAAGCAGATTAGCTTTTTGTCCAAATTAAATATTTATTTTCATCTGAAGACCGTGTTTTTTTTTTTTTTTTTAATTATTAAAAGGTTAAATCAACAGTTAGTTTAACTTTATACTTTAGACCTGCAATGCTGAATTGATTAGCAGATTTGCTAAAAAGTTATTTTGATCATTTGCTCAAGTGGTTAATCACCTTTCACCACTTAATTACATTTTGCTGAAAAAAAAATTTAGTTCCTACTCAAGTTTGATGAAAACCTCTCTAAATGCTAAAATACTAACACATTTCTGTGCTTTAGACAGGGGCCATAAAGAATATTTTGCAAATGCTCATCCATATCAGCATAGGGAGGTAAGTAACAATTGTTTCTATTATGGATCTGGTGATTATTAATTAATCGTTGTGTCTATAAAATGTCAGAAAATAGTGGAAAATGTTTGTTATAATTAACGTCCTCAAGTGTCTTGTTTTAACCAACAGTTCAAAAATCAGTGATTCCCAGTTTACAATCACAAAAGACAAAGAAGAGCAACCAAAGCTCACTTTTATGGAAAATTTTAGCTTCAAAAAAGATTGAAGCTATTAGTTATCCCAAAGGTTGTTGATTAATTTTCTCAGTCAACTAATTGAATAATAATTTCTACTCTAATACATGTATAAGATGACAAAGTAAGGTCACTGTAGGCCCCAAACAGAACAACAAAAACAAAAAAACTCTGAATTACTGAGATAGAAGTGGGAAATTTAAGATTTAAAATCGAGTCACTCGTTTATGAGAAAAAAAAAAATCAGGAATTAGAGGAATTACAGGACCTGTGCATGTTTACGGCCAAGTTTACTTTGTGCAGAGATTTGTAGTTTGTTGTGATTCTGTATAATTGAAGCTAGTGAACAAACAAAGTAACAGTATGTTACACTCAGTTCTGTGGAGGCTCAGGACATTGAAACACTGTTTGACGGAAAAAACCTCAGCATGTCTCCAGAAGTCATTTTCCACTTCCTGCTGGAAACGACGAGAACAGTCAATTATATTCAGAAAGTCACTTTTCTTCACCCTGTAATTGAAGTTGAGTGCATGAGTGCATGTGTCTGTATCCATGCGTGGTTATGTGTGTGTGTGTGTGGGCAGCATTGAGTCATTTTAAGTTGAGGCACAAAAGGAGCAGAGAGGAAGGAGACCGGTGAATAATAAAAAAAAAAGTACTAGTGGAAGAACAGAGTGTTTTCAGTTCTGCTGCTGCTGGTCCTCCATCCTTTACTGTAGGGACTGTTACTGTCAACCGATCACAGACCAGAATCTGGTCATTTTTTGGCATTTTCATGATTTAATTAAATTTTTAAATAATGTTATTTGTCCTGAAGGGGCGCTGTTATGACTGTTTTCATCAGGCTCCACCAGGGCTTTAACAAAATCCATAAATTTAATTTGAATGATCTTATCGCAGGAAATGTTGGCGACGTTGTCAGTCCAAGTCCAGGCTGAAATATTTCAACCACTCCTTGACGGATTGTCAGAAAATTCTCTACAGACATTCATGATCCCAGAAGATGAACTTTAGCAACTTTGGTGAGCCCTTCACTTTTCCTCCACTGCCACCATCAGGTCAAAATTTCACTTTGTTTAATGACTAAATGAAAAACAATTTGAAAACATGAGGAGGCAAGCAAACATTCTCCTGTGGGAATTTCTACTAATTTTAATAAATTTTAATAATTTTGATAAAGATTTTGTTGGTTCAGAGGTCAAAGGTCACTGTGATTTCATAAGACTACAAATAGGAATTTATCATGACAAAATTCCACATAAATGTCTAATAAGACAAAAGATGAAGTGATGGAGGTCAAAGGTCAGCTTTACTGTGGCATTATAATGATCTGCAAAAACGCTTCTGCCCTCTTCTACAAAAGCCTTCCTTCTTAGAAAGTTAGAGGTAGTTTGAAAGAGTGAGTAGAAACACAATGAAGCTGTAAAAGGTGGACTGATGAGTAGATCAGGTTTTGTGTGTGGCGTTTAGTCACTTGTTAGCAACCGTTAGCAACAGAAAAGCTTAAAAATGTGGGCTATTTACTGACATATTTGTAAGTATGTCGTAGAAGGCAGAGGAGTACAACTGCAAGGCAGTAACTCCAGTAACTAGTGATACTGCTACTGCTACTTGAGTAAAAACTTTGATTACCTCCACCACCACTGTCCAGACAACAGGCTAAAATAAATCTGTGCATGTTTGGGGGAAGTTTGGTTTTCTCCTCTCCCAGATCAGCTGTGTTTGGGGGCAGAAATGCACCAAATTAAATCGATTCAAGCAGACTTTGATCTACTTCCTTCAAACTGTGCGGGGATTTCAAACCATGAGACTCACACTGAAAAACACACACACACTGCTCCCTCAACAGCGGGGGTGAGCATACTCTCCTTCTCTCTCTCCTCCTTCCTCCCCTCCTCTTTCCCCCTCCTCCTCCCTTTCCTTGGCGTCATGTTAATCCTCTCTCCATGCTGAGAGGTACAGCACATAGACACAGAGTGAACAGAGACATTTTTATCCTCTTCCTCTCTGTCTCTCTTCGTCCTGTTTCCTTCTTTATTTCTTTCTTCTCTCCTTTTTCTTTCCTTTGCCTCCCAAGGTTTTGGAGTCAGATGAGAGATGGGATGTGGAAATTCCTCACCAGCCACCACCAACAACAACACCAGCAGCAGCACTGGAGGTGAGAGTGTATGACATAGAACATGAGCAGATAATATAACATTTTGTAACAGATCTTCTCTTTGCCTCTTTAGGCTTGTTTAAGTTATTTTAGTAACTTTATCTGTCCTGTAATATCATTAAAGGACCAATCTGTGATGTTTTTTCAGCTGGGGAGATGAAAAAGTGAGTGCTTTCTGATGTACATGTGATGTTTTTATACATACTCTCCTTTCTGTTTTGGACTTTTTGGAGGTAATCAGCCTGTTTGTGATTGTTAGACTCTCGTGATCAGTGTGGACGTTGAGTTTTCAGGGATTAAGGACACTGTTGGACTTTGACACAGCTTTGAAAACAAGGAAAGAATAAGTTGAGGTTGTAATTTTGTTGTTTATTGCACCTGGGTTATTATTCTATCTGGAAATAATCACAAAGACTGAGAAGACAAGGGTCTAATCTGCTGGTGCATACCTTACATATCCATGTTATTGTAAGTTTAACATGGTTTTAAATTCATGGTTTTTGAGAAGGATAAAGCAGTGACATTACCCTTTTTGTTGGAGGTTGGATAGAAGCCTGCAGACCCTACTCAGGAATGGAAAATGTCTCTCAAATCCTCCTCTGGTTTTATTAATGAATTTAAAGGTCCGTTGTTTACAAAATGTAAAAAGTATCTTTATCAAGGAAATTATAGGTGATGCAGCAATTATGTGGTTTTTATTTTGGTACACTAATCTTCTTATGGAACACATATAATGCACTATTTACAAGATGATGCAGATTAGTCAGTGACCACCTGACCTTTTCTTTTGTACCACCTAGAGGTTTTGTTTGTTCTTAGTTACCATGCTGTAATAGATCTTAGATTAGTATTTGTTCCTAATGCGTTTTTTACTCTTCTCTTCTTCTTGTTGCTATAGGTGAAATCAGTCTGTGGTGTTACAGCTGTTAAAGGCAGATGATAGAAAAAAAAATCTTCATGTGAAAATGTCACAGATTAGTTTAAACTGTGGAAACACTGAATCAAATTAATGGAAAAAGGATTTAATGATTTAACTCACGACTGATCTTGTTTGTCTGTGTCTGACCTCAGGTCGTGCTGAGTCTTCATCAAAGGTGTAAGTACATTTCATTTACACAGACACACACAAAAGACCAACACATTTTAATGTTAAAACATGTCAATGTTGTCTGACCTTTCTCTGATGTTACCTGTAAATTAGATCAGGTGACTTCAGCACAGGGTGTGGGTTTTAATGTCTGTGTGTTTTGTTTGGGTGGGTGTCTCAACAGATCAAATGAGTCTTTGCCTGAAGACGAGAAACGGAAGTGAGTCATTCATTTCATTTTCAGAGCAAATATGTCCTATCTGTTTATGTATTACACCCAATGTTTATTTAAATATAATGTATATTATTTATATATGTGTGTTTTTGTGCGTGATCAGGAACTATGGAGGTGTGTATGTGGGTTTACCAACAGACCTGAGCAGCATTCCTCAAGTACAGATAGGATCACTAAGAGGTAACACACACATTTCTATTTACACATTTAAACAAATTAAAAAATTACTGTCACAGTATCTTCAAAAGTTTTAACATAGTTCAAGTTTCTGTCTGTTATTAGAGTTAGTGACACTTGTAAGATTTGGCACAAACAGCTGTTACATTGTTACTAGACTCCACTGACAAAAACAGTAATTTTACAGAGCAGAACACAGGAGCTGCTGGAATACCACTGCTTCATCTGTTAGTTAGTTTGCGTTATTGTGTGGTACTTTTACTTAAGTAGCTGATCTGAATACTTCTTCCACCACTGAGAGTCACATAATAACAATGGAGGCAGTGGTATTCCAGCAGCTCCTGTGTTCTGCTCAGTGAAATTACTGATTTGGTCAATGGAGTCTGGTAGTGACATATAGTGATGTTTCTGGTTAAACAAAAATGATTTTACACTTCACACAAAATGTCTATTGCTGTAGAAATCCTATCCATAATGTTGTCAGACATTTATATAAACAATCTGAGCTGATGTCAGTGGAAACAACAAGCACCTTAGTGGACGTTTGGGATTATTGTTTTGTTCCCTCAGTTACCACTTCTTCATGAAACGTTTCACAATATCAGATTAAGTCAGCTGTCAGTGCGTAAGAGGCAGCATGCATACACAAGAGAATAATACTTCATATCCAGTTCCCAATGTCCTACACATGCATACACACACACACACACACATACACAGCCTCAGTTTCCTGTTGAATCTCTGGGGCCATGAGGGCATGGGAGAAAGAAAACACTGATCACTTCACAGAGTGTTTGTTAGTGTTTCATCTTTGTGACTCTAGTTTGTGCATGTATCAATATCGTACATGTATTTCATATTTTATTGGTGCTACATGTGTATTTAATTTGCTACATGTCGTGTGCTTTTGTGTGTGTTGTGTATTAATGAAAGTGTTGTCCTCAGAGGTTGACAAAGACTCGTCCCTCAGGAAGCCACTGTGGGGGAACGGACTATAATTTTTAATGAAGAGCCAGGTCTGTGCACGCTGTTGTGTGTGTGTGTGTGTGTGTATATGTGTTTGACGACCTCCTCCTGCTTCTCTTTTCCTTTTCAGTAATGAGAGCTATGATGTTGTGTCAGCAGTTAAAGGACCATACCACTGCTTTACATGTTGTATACCGATATGTAATATCAGTATAATCATTGGTGGAAAGTAACTAAAGTGCTGTACTTAAGTACAATTTTGAGGTGCTATACTTGAGTATTTCCATTTTATGCTACGTAATACTTCTACGCTACTACACTTTATCAGCAAATACTAAAGATTTTTGACCCCTGGAGGGAAGTTTACCAGCAAGATATACAGTAGTTACCGCATATAATTAATTAATCGATTAGTGGATAAAAATAAATTTATTGGAATTTGAAGTCATACAAAATGCAATAAATCACAATAATACAGTTGGATAAACCCTATACATATATATCATTTATTATCAAACTAAAGTGATTTCGTAAACAAATTACATGTAGATATAAATAAATTTAATGTGGAAAAAACTGTAGGTTAGATGCAAAAAATTGATCTAATTAAGAAAATACAATAAATGATAAAAACAAAACTGATTAAATAAATAATAATAAATGAGTAGCAAGAAAACATACAAAATAATAAGTAAACTATAGACAGTATGGGGTCAGTAATACCAAACTTCAATATTAGTGGCATCCATTTTTCTACATAGGATAAAAATGGGCAGATCGAACTGAAATCTACCCAAGTATTTACAGACAAAATTCAGGTTTTCATCAAGTAAAATCATTGATTGTAAGCAAGTTTAGTTTTTGCACAATACTCGCACCAGTGGCTGCCTGGAAGGTCTAGAAAAAACATTCAGAAATCTAAAATGTTCTGTTGTAGTAAAGAGGAAGTATGGTAAGATGAAATGAATCGACAAACACAAGAAAAAAACACTCGTATGGTCCTTTAAGATAAAAGCTCCACAGCTGTTTGACATGAATATTTCTCAACTAGTTACATGGATATTAAATAATTCAGTCACTTAAGTTGAATCAGGATGTTTTAAAAACTAATTGTAAAAGTAAGATAATCTTGTAATTCATTACCATTAATTGTATAGTATTTACTTAATAAATGACCCAGTGCAGTGATTATTTTCTTCACTGTGTCCATCATCAAATTCTCCTTGTGGAAGTGAAGTTTATTTGTTGTTTTTGTCTGTGAACTGAAGGAAGCTGCAGAAGAAAGATGCAGCAAGAAAGAGTTTGTCGAGGGAGAAGAAGAAAGAAGATGAGGCTCTCCTGGTGTCCTCCTTCAGGTTCTCAGTGGTATTATCAGGAGCCCACCAAGTCTCAAAAGGGAAACAGCGGCAAGACTCAGTGGAGCTAATCTTCTCTCTCGGCGTGGTCTGTAAGGAATTACGTGACTGTGGCCTGTTGTAGTGACCCTGACAAACTGGTTCTAGACTTTCATGCTTTTATGGAAGCGGATGTCGACCTGGACTCAAAGAAACATGGACAGGTTTGCTGTTTAGATCGTGGATGAAGGTTTTTATTCCAAACACAGAGGACTCCATTGGGAGCTTTTCATTCTGCCTTGTTGGCGTCCTGTATATTACAGTGAATCTCTGAGAGAATTGACTTAGACAGTAAAATAATCACCAACTATTTTGATTAGTGATAATTTTAGCCATTTTTCAAGCAAAAATGCTGAACATTCTCTAGTTAAACCAACATAATACAACTATTTAATCTCAAAATCTCAGCTGCAGAATCACTGTGATGGTTCACTGACTTGTAACAGGGAGAATGGAGCCTCTGTCATTCCCAC